>NC_139932.1:9311834-9576834 GCF_963514095.1 Eutrigla gurnardus | reverse complement strand
CTGACACATCCTGACTGTCTGATAGATAACAAATCGCACACAGAAAACAGACAGTTATTGCTTTATAATTCTAGTGAGGGAGAACAGGTAGTCTGGAGGTACCGGTATAGTTCAGGTATTCATATATATCACAGTGTATACGGCTCTGTTTACCGCTGATTGTAGCATCACTGATGTCAATATCTCACCAGGATTATGGGCTCAGCTGAAAGATCACTGGCCCCCGTTGGTTCCCGTAGAATTCAATTAGTCAAATCAAAGCTTTGGATTGTGTTCCTCCGTAATCTCAAACCAAACCGAATGCTGCATGTTATTTCTACTTCATACAATAGAAACATTCCCCCCAAATAGCAAAGTGTGCACCTTTTTGTTCTGTTAATTAAGCTAAGTGACTCTGACGGCGATATATGCACTCCCAACAGTGTTTGTTAACTCTGCTTCGAAAGTCCAGCGCAACACTTTAAATCTCTTTGAAGAAGCATTTGTGTGTGTGTGCTCCTCGACTGCAGCCAATTTCACAAATCACGCCGACTTCCCCCCCCCCCCCCACTCACCGGGGTTTTAACTCTGACAGTAATTGGCTGAGATTTGCTCTCAAACTATCTGGTCAACGAGGCCTCCTTCTCCGAGGATCAGAGCGTCGGAGCATCCAAAACTGTACATGCACACACACAAATATGCAACCTCCCTCAAGCAAAGGAACACGAGTTTTAGATTTATTTTCATTAGGATCAGCATTAGCGCCCATCGAGGTGACCACTCATCCTATGTGTCGGAGAGGAGGTGGTCTCTCTTGCATAAAATCTTAAATTTACATATATTCACATTCCCACACACACGCCTCGTTATTTCCCAGTCTTATTATAGAGAATATATTGCCCTTTAATGTCTATTGCCTGCAGAGGATTACAGGAACCTGCAGAAGTTGGGGGGAGTCCAGCTTGTGAGCAGCCTGGGAATGCGTCTGGACCACTGAGTCTTTAACCAGTGGATGTAAATCACCTTTTAATTCGGGATCATTTACACTAAACCACTCATCATCCACTTCTACGGAGGGCTGTGCTCAAAGATAATGGCGAGAAAAGACACAAATGGCTGGAAAACGCAAGCAGAAGCAGTATTGAGAAAATTGGAGAGGTAGAATTTAACATCTAAGCCTGGCTGATGCTTTTAGACCCCTTTCTGTATACATTCTCTCTTCTCCAGACTGGTTTTGGTAAATGTTTGATTGATGGATGGTTTATCCGGTCCCCCGCCAAGTCAGTTTAGAATGACGGCTTAATGTCCAGCAATCACGTTGTCACTATTTGCAGCTTTTCCAATGAGCCTCGGGCTGCTGCGGTAACATGCTCAGAATTTCACTGATGACCTTCAATATATTCTCCAAACAAAAGGACAGGATGTAGTGCACTGGTCTCTCTAGCAGCTGCTCGCTCCTCCACCTGCTGAAAGGTCGCTCCAACACGCCGTGCAATCCATCGCATGTTATTCGCCTTGCTATGTTTTTGACGCCGTAGAGTCAGAACAACTCAAGGTGCTCTCATCTGTGCTCATACTTGTATGTTGCTTGCTTGTCTGCTGCAGAAAAAAGGGAACAGAGACCACATCGATGGTTGAGCACGTTTTTTTGCTGGATTGAGGGAAGAAAAATAAGACCAATGGAAAGATCACATGGCTAATGAAAGTTCTGCCATAGCCGCCGGTCCTTTCGGAAACGGTCGCTGAACCATCTGCTAATAATAGGGCTTTCATCTAGTTTGGCCCATTCAGGAGCATTAACGCATAATGCTGAATCTACTAGAACACGAACATGCGCACACACACACACACACACACACACACACACACACACACACACACACACCTTGTTCCTTTTCTCCCTCGTTCACCCACTCGCTCTTGATTATAGAGACGCACAAGCACCTTCTTCTCAATTAACACCATCTGCCGGAGCTCGAACTCATGTGCCTGCATAACACATCCGCCGAGAAAAAGGCATCGCAGTCACTATGGCAACATGTTCCCATCCACCAAACAAAACAAATCTGCATGTTTGAGACTTGCCATGTTCTTCCCACTCCTGCCAGATCAGGAGGAATCAGCCTAAATGCTTTGTTTGTGTTGTGTGGAGATTATTCTTCAAAATCTACTCCACTCCAACTAATCTGGGGGAAGTGACAGGTGCAATCATTGTTTTTAGGAAAACAGAAAAATGTCGGGTGTTTTTTTTTGCACAGGTTTTTACATCAGGAGTCTTGTGTCCTCCTGGTGTGTGTGTGTGTGTGTGTGTGTGTGTGTGTGTGCGCTCGAGCAACTTCATATAATCCTGTCTAATTTCCATAATGCAGAGATGGGTGGAGCAGACATTGTAATCCAGAACTGGACTCCATGGATTATGCTGGGATTGTCTGGGCAGCTCAGTGGTAGCAGATTGAAGCTGGTTTCTCACACACGTAGCCTCGGAAAGAGCTTCGGTCATTATTGATTTGAACTGCTGATTGGTCAGTTTGGGTAAACGCCCCCTCAGATGTTTGTGCATTACACAACGAGGGTAGTTTTGGGTCGATGCCCCCGAGATGCCAGACCGCACATATGCCGTCCCCAAAAAAAACAACAAACCGCAATGTCTAAAAATGTGCCAAGTGTTAATTTATGCTGGTACAAACAGTTCTTTCACACCCACATACGCATTGTACAATCCCTCAAGGTTTTTTTAAGTGAGCTGCCATTATAAACTAAATCACACAGCACACAGTTCAGATTCCATCTGATAAAACCTTGATCATTACACACACAAAATGATACTGTAACCTCTGCTGGATCCGCCTCCTGGCGGGGTGAAATATATTTTTGTCCCACAATTTAAATGTGTTAGTTACTGAAAGTATTTAAACAAAAGTTTAAGTGAAATACATTTTTTTTTTAAACCTAGGCTACTAACAACATTTAGCAAAACCCTGACCAAACCGGGACCCTTATGTGTTCCCCACGTTGAAGCGTGTTTATGCTCCGATAGGCGTTTCCCTGAGGATGGGGGGCAATTATTTCAAGGATTACATTAAGTTTAACATTAATTGATAGTCAGATACCTTTTTAAACTAAACACACTACTTATGAGTCTGCACAAGCGCAGGCTAACTGAATGCTAAATGAACAACTGTGACACATTGTCCGCCAGGCCAGCTGTTGTATATTGCAGAATTTCCACTGTGCACAACTGAAAATACTTTTTTTGTTCGTGAAGTGTGTGCAGAATGTCGGGTATACTTTATGAAGAAAGGAGTAAGCCTTCAGAGCTCTTTGGACTTTCTGTTCTGCATGACCGCTAACAGTTAGCGTAGCTACAAAGGAAGAGCAAGCACATGCTCCCTGTGGGATTTATGTGAACAGACCCTTTAGGTGTAAAATGAATAAGGTCATTCATCCTATACAGTCTGTATTTTTGAGTTCATGCTAAACGTCCAAAATGTGCTTTTCAATAGGCCTACTAACTTTTGGGGTTTTACATACTGAGTCGTGTAGGGCTCGTCTACTGCCAATGCAGGAACATCATCATCATCATCATCATCATCATCATCATCATCATCATCATACAGCAGACAAAAGTCCTTGGTTAACACCTGCATCACTAGTTTTTATAAAAGCTTGCCAGTGCTTGTCTGCCTCTTCAACAGCTGGGGCGACGTTGCCATCGGGGGCAGTTGCAGCCTCGGGCTACAGGAGCTGCCATTTCAAAGACAGACGGCTCATCAAGATGGATGACAACTGTTGCAGCGTGTCCTTGTGAAAGGGCAGGACCCCCGAACACTTTGCCAACTCCAGTTGGCAGAAATAACTAAATGTTAATGTCATATGGGTATTTTTTTATTGTTAAACGAAACAATAGTTGATCCTGAAAAGAGGGTCAGTCTGAATTAAATTAGCTGTCTCTGTGCTAAAAAGCCCTCAGTATTTTCAATGTATTATAAACAGGAAAAGGAATTGAATGGTTTTCAGCTGCAGCCCTGAAGGCCCGAGGTTTCATTCCAAGTGGGGTAAATTTTCTTTTACTTCAATGTAAAACGCACTAGCCATGGGCAAGTTGCCTAATAAAACTGCCATCTCTGTGTTTGAAAGCAAATGCTTTGGTTTTTTAATCTGTTTGCATGTCAGAGCCTGCTGCCATGCACAGAACAGATGAATGCAACATATCACCAGAACTTTCTGTGATTCAACTTATCGTGTACGCCCAAGATGAATACCACAAGTTTTATAATATTTCCTAGATAATTAGAAATACACTTGCAACAAGATCCATGACGCTAATTATCTAGTTTTCACAATTTTGTCTGAACAGCCTAAATAATAAAGAGGTTCAATTTACAATGAAATGAATGAATCAATAATTAAATAAAATGCAGCACATTATCACATCTTAGCTGATGGAATTTGTTTTATTTAAATTAAATGTCAAACTGTCAACCAATCAGTTAATATACTAACCTCTTCACGACTGATATTTAAAAAATAAATGACGTTAAGGAGGATTTGACTTTTACTCATCTCTGTGGCCGATACTGATCTCACCGTTTGTAATATGAGCAGTGAAAACCGCACCAGTGTTCATCATGCCGGTCGTTATGAAATACGCAGACTCGCCCACCTCGTCGCCAAGTCAGCGAAATCTGTTTATCTTACACTGTGAACACAAGATGATGTGTTCAGACCCGGTTAATGCTTACGTGTGTGTGTGTGTGTGTGTGTGTGTGTGTGTGTGTGTGTGTGTGTGTGTGTGTGTGTGTGTTTGGGTCTATCTGCAATCACACACGTTTGCACATGTTTTGTTTGTACGTAAGCAGACTTTAAACAGTTTACAGCCTCCTTTGTTGCCACATCACACAGGCCAACTTCGCTCGAGTCTTCGTCTTCTGCACGGGTCTCCTTGTTTTTTTTACCGAGACAAACTGCTCTCGAGATTTCCCAGGAAGCGTGACCTCCAGGGGGAGAGGAGAGCTGCATGTCGCTCACCAAAAGACCTGCCCACCGATTGGTAATTACAGGATGTATGGAGCCCTACCGCCTCATAAACACATGGCACCCCCGCAGAGGAGGCTTTAAGTTGTGTCTGCACCACACACACACACACACACACACTCTTGTTTATCATCCCTCCATCCGTATCATCTAGCAACCACATGCGCCACATCTACTGTAAAACAAACACCTTTTATCCCCAGGAGATGTGACTCAAACCCTCCAGTAAGCCCACTCAATGCCCTGGAAACGCAGGTTTTTGCAGTGGCGTGTCTCAGCCTGCCGATCCGGACATAAAACACGTCATCAGGAGTCTGTTCTCTCGCCCACATCTTTTTTCACATCTCGCCTCTCAAATCGGTCTCTCGTGTTTATTGTCAAAGACTGATTTGAGGAAACTTTCACACTTTTCATGCAACATAAAAAGGAAACGATTGTCACAAAAAATCACCACGCACATTTGTTCCCTTGCAGAATACTTCCATTGTATTTAAAAAGGTCACAGCTAATAAGGCAGAAGGCTGGAATTTTCCAAAGAAAGGATTTGAGGAACGTTAAAAGCTTTACGTGCAAATCAGTCTGAAAAAAGGTCAACGTTGGGTTTTTCCTTCTAAATGTGATGCGTGTCTCAATCTGCTTTCTCAATCTTCCCTGTTGGAAACTTATCCATCTCCTCAACCCCCTTACATGTTTTTCACTGCAAACTTTCTCACAATCCTTTCTGCTCGCCCTCTGTTGTGTTCTTTTCTCCCCCATTCACTTCCTCATCGCCCCGGCCCGTGTGATTGGTCAGAGGAAGGTGGAAAGTTGGCCAATGGGAGGGCAGTTGCCAGGCAGCCTGTGCCTTGTTTGGAGGCAGCTGAAGGTTTCCGCACAGCTGTTCCATTGAAAAAGCAGCAGGGCATAATAACAAGGGCCCCTCGCCATGCAGACAGACAGACACACACACACACACACACACACACACACACACACACACACACACACACACACACACACACACACACACACACACACACACAGTAGGCTGACTTGGTATTTATGTAAAAAAAAAAAGTTATCTGCACTCCTTTTTTGGTCGGCATCAATTATTTTAAACACCAGAATAAAGTTAATTTACGATTGAGATAAGTTTGTATTCAAACTGTTCTTTGTCTTTCCAGACTTCCGGATGAGTTTCATGGTTGAGAAGTTGGGTGAGAGGGCAAAACATAACATTGGGATTTTTTTTCTCTGTGTTTTTCCGCTTTTCAGTTCTTGTTTTTTATACAGAGATAGAGGGGGAAAGCCATCTCGATACATTGCTGTACGTTTATTCAGCTTGATTAACCTTACTTTATCGGCAATGATACGTTGTGGTTTCTTTGTTTCCTTCTTTTGACAAATGTACTTATTGTAAGTCACTTTGGACAAAAGCGTCTGCTAAATGACCTAAATGTAAATGTAAATGTAACCTTGTTTGAAAGGTTGCCCAAGTCGTGATGTAAATCCATATAGAATGAATCAATGTTGCTTTTTAAATGAGAAATGTCAAGAGAAATAGAGGAACAGTATTTTTTCAGCTCATTATTTGCTTGCATGCTGCATATTAGTTTGTGAACTTGGAAACCATGAAACCGATACATTTTCACCTTTTATGGTGATGAGGTGAATTTGTTGGCTTACCGTTGCCCGTTGACACATCCAGCAGATACGAGGCAACATCAGTACTCATTTGTGTTCGTGTTTCTGCCATCTGGCAAATGTAAGTCCAATATTCTCCTTTTACTTCGTTTTAATCTCCACCAACCTTTGAGCGAAAATTCTGGCTCTTTAGCTTCTTAATGCTCCACTGTTTTCCTTACTCTCAGTCTGGCGTTCGTTGCTGGGCAGGTAGTGTTTCTTTTATGGCTTTCTTATTGTTGCAGAAAACAGCCTGATAATGAGAGTGGTGAGAATGATCCAAACCAGTAAAGTTAAGGGCCAGAAAACCCAAACAATGAGCTTAAATATGTTAAAAATGCTCGAGAGAGTGGAGGTGAACTGCAGATTTGGGTGTTTCTTACAGGAAAACATGGCTAAGAACATGTGATGATCTCAGAATAGGGTGGATTGCTGTAGAATTAAAAGACCCAAAGGTATATTAAAGAAGTTGAAATCAGCCCAACTTAAACATCTGCAGCAGTAAAAAGCAACGTACACATGAACATATATCTAATAGGAGAAACACTAACCAGAGACAATTTTTCAACTTTTTTTCCCCTGATAATATTTACATACTCTTACTTAAGGTTTTGAATGCAGGTCAAAGTATTTCTTATAAAGCGGTGGTTGTAGGAGGTTAAAGAACGGTGTATTTGTCACTACTGAAAGAGGAAATCACAAGTGAGAGAGAGAAAAACAAATCTCAACAGTAACTCTGACCTTGTCTATCAGTGCACATCCTTTTTTTGTGTTTTCGCAGTCTGACAGATTGCTTAATGGCACTGGAGAATTGTTAACCCAATGACCCACATCACTGCAGCAAAACACCGGCTGTCCATCTGAAACAATACAACCCCTATATATATATATACACTTCCTGTGCTTTTTTCAAGCCACGTTTGTCACACTTGTTGCCTCGGCAGACAGCAAGTCCTCCCTGCAGGTGGGGAGGAAAGACAAAACAAAGATCCAGACCAGTGGATTGACTGGGATATACTGGGCTGACATATGAGTCATTGCAGCATATGGCGAGACCTTCTAAGCTGATGGCATCAATAATCTGCTGAGCGCACATATTGAGCAATATCACCATTCTGCTCTCAAAGGAGATTTTCAGCAACATATGAGTCACTCTGGAGGAACAATGGAGTCATTTAAAAAAGGACAAAAGGAGCCGCTCTGCTGCGGCGCTTCGGTTCTGATCCTGCTTCATCACAATATGTGGCGGCCAAATGTCAAAAGCTTCCTATAATTGTTGCCTTTAGAAAAAAAAATCTTGTTTCCATGGGAAACATCAATTGTGGGGATGTTTGCAAAGGCTTGTACACGTGATGCTCAAGAGAAGGGTCGGATTTAGAGTCTTCTTCAAACAACAGACAAGATAAAACTTAGATTAATTTATATTTTAATCAGGTTTCTAATTAAATTATATGATTTTTCTTGTATGCAGTGTACCGCGGTGTCCCTGAACAGCCAGTCTTTCCTGACCTGGTCTTGTTTTGAGGCTTCTCTGACCGCTGACCTGAAGATTAGATAAGCCTCATCAACACCAAAGACATAACCTCCTTGCCAGTGTGAGCTTTTTGATTTCAAGCAGCCGCTCACTTCAAAGCTGGATGTAAAAAAAAAAGAAACGTGAAAACATTCTGCTTGAAATTCTCCTTTTTCCTCCTCTTCAAGCCTTCATCAATGTTTTCCCTAAAGCTTGTTGCCATCTTGAATTTACTGACACACAAGAAGTCCGTAGTAAAACAAACACACCGGTTTAATTTGGTGGAGCTATTCCAGGCCGGGGTTAAGACAACAGTGTCGAGGGGCCTCTGCTCGCGATGACTCCCTCCCTCTCCGGAGAAAATATTTGGACGGTTTCAGAAAGAAAAATATTCAAGTATCTCTCCCAGAAATTACTTGGCTTACAGTCCTCTTCCACTTTAGCTCATCTCGACGTGACATTTTTCCAAAAGAACATTTGGGCCGTCCTCAACATTTAATCAATCACCCAAAAAACATTAACGATCCTCGATGGTGTCTTCTGCCAAATACCTCTGAACCTCTAATGTTTGCTTTATCCTCACATGCCTGATAGAAGAACTACATAAATGTAAAGTGAAAACTCTGAAGCTCACAGAGGAGGAATATGCTCCTTTAAGGATCAAAGACCATTTCCATTGTGTACCGTATGTCCGGAGAGTCACGCACTGCACACAAATGTGGGTCTGATGCTCTCAGCCAACAAATTGATCACAGTCTGTGACCTTTGCCCTTTGCCCTTGTTAACCCTCCGCCGCAGACCGCCGCCGCTATATTGCCAGCAGTCAGGTTCTGAGCAGATGGGATAGTTTGGGGGAGGGTTTATGTTTTTACACAGCCGTGTTGTCAGTCAAGCCTTCTCCTACTGCCTGTATGTCCCTTATTTTACTCCATTTGTCTCCTGGATTGATGCCCTCTGGTTACATAATATTGATGTTTGGTGTGTTTACTGTAAATTAGATTTTGTGTTTTTCAAAAGAAGAAAAAAAAACAGGCACGCAGTGCTAATGTTGTCATCAATTATCTGTCCAATTACCATAACCTACATCGATACAGAACCTCGACCGTTCCCTGCACACAACTAAAAACACACACCCTTATTACTCACTCTTACTGTACCACACACACACACACACACACACACACACACACACACACACACACACACACAGCCCAAAACCTCATGCAAATTCCACACTTACCTGCCCTGACCTTGGTTTTTTCGATGACAAACTCATGACACATACCTCACTATAAGTTCTGTCTTCAGCATTGAGGACACTGTTTGTCCAGTGAGGTCAGGAGACAGGCTGCAAATAGGTTGTTTTCTAACGTTGAAGCCACATAAAAAATAAAAAAAACATAGAACTTCAAAGTAACTTTTAAGGCAGAAATGATCATAACTCAAGCTTTAGTCACTTCTGTAACTGGAGACCCTGCATATTATAAAGAGTGACCTAGTTGGGAAATTGCATTCATCATTTAATGGGATTTTGGGGCTTTGCCAAAGGAAAAACAGGGTTGAGGGCAACTGGTGAGGCCACTGGGCAGCTGTCAGGGCTTTTGGATGCGCTGGGGAACAACCATTCAACTGTAACGGTTGTTTAGCTGGAAGCCGAATGTCCAGACACACAGATTTTATATTATAGATGAGGTATGAAAGCCTGATATACAGATTAAGTCGCTTTGTAACTGAAAATACTTGATTGGAGGTTAAAATAAAGCAATTTAAATCCCTCAAAATTAAAATACAGTCAGCCTGTGTACACAGGAAAACACTGTTTTTTCTCTTTTTACCCTAAAACAGGTGCAGGTCTAATAGGAAATGACTCCCCCTCCCCTCTCCAGTTATTGCTGCTTTTCACACCCCCTCTCTTTACATTACGTCACCTTCGACAGGAAATGAGATGCCGCGGCTCAAGGTGTTAAGAAAAGAAGTCTCCTTTCAGTTCAATCACTCAGGATTTGTTAGTGGTCTCTCTTCATCGTGGTCCAGAAGAACACGATCCATTTGGTTACACACACAGAGAAGAACATCAAAACCCATTTGCTGTATTATTATGATTTTATGTTGAGGAATACAAGACTCTCTGGCAACTCATGCACTTATGTGTGGGTATATGCTGCCTCTCTGTGGTCTTTAAAGGGTATTTTCACACTTGTTTGTACACTAGATGTCAGTATTTAGCAGGTCTGTGTTTCTGTGTGTATGGAAGGAGCGCTGCCTTTATTTGGATGAACAGATCAGCTGTTTTGCATCAGTTCATGATCCAGATTTTAAGCGTTGCCTCAGCAGAGCTATCCAGATATATCTAAAACTGTATCAATGAGACTTTTGTGTGCAACCCTTTCCATAGGAAGACATATCAATGTTTGTGATATAGATATGCATCCCCATGCAAAATGAAGGGTTGGAACTCGGGACAGTCTGAAAGGACTGCTTGGCCTTGTGTGAGCCGAGATGATGCACGATGTGACAAAAACAAAAGAACACAGCGGGGAACTTGATATTCTGAGTTGTAATAACCCTGATTGTTGGAACAAGATGTGCACTTTTTCTAGTGCAGCTGAGAAGGAAAGAAAACATCTGTGATTTCTCACGCAGTCCCTTTCTCATGCATTCAAAATAGATACAAGTTGAAGGAATCGATGAATTTGGAACGTCGTACACATGATAAACCTGATCAATCTCAGAAATTGAAGGGAAAAATGAATAAAGGTGAGTGATTAATGATGGCCTACATAAGGTACTAGACCAGAACTAGAGCTGAATCAATTCATAAAACCAGTGTCAGAAAAATCTATCTGCAGCCATTTTCGATAATGGTGTATTTGTGTGATTCTTTTTTTTATTACCATATTCTGGTTTCAGCTTCTCAAACGTGAGGATTAGCTGTTTTTTTTTTCAGATTTATATCATTGTAAGTTGAATATCTTTGGGCTTTAGTCGGACAAAATAGGACAGTTTAAGCCTTAAGCGTCATGGATATTTTTCAATATTATCTGACATTTACAAACAAGAAGGAAGCACATGCAATGACATATGCCTAATTTTTTTTTAAATGTAATCAGATATTAAAGTACATTTTTCAAAATAAATATAACTTAAACCCTAATGTTTAGGTCACTGAAGGCCCTTCCACTCTTTTTAATCTATGACCAAATATTATCAATACTATCATATCAACATAAAAACACAGTTTAACCTTAACCACAAGAAACCCATTTCTTTAAAGTCATTCATTAGCATCAGCATTCCCCAGACTTCCTGATGTACTCCAGAGTATTAGCATATGGGTCAAAGGCCAAGCAGTTTCCAGGAGCTATACGTGTCACCCTCGTATAACCACCGGGATGTTAACGTCTCCCCACAGCGGAGCAAACAGTAGCCACTGTAAAAACCAACTGTCACCTCTGACCCCTCTTCCCCTAAAGTTGCCCCTATTTCCCGCTATTGATCCTTCAGATTCCTCTGACGTTGAGGGTAAGTGTGACAATCCTCTTCCAGATAAAGGCATTTGGGGAGTAATTTACCTGCAGCTCAGACTGTTTGTGTGAGAAAATCTCCACACAGAGAGAGCCACTCTATCATTAAAGTCGTCTGTGAGCGGTTCAAAGGTTGCAACCATTTCTTCTAGACTCTCTCAGTCTGTAGTGGCAGGTGAAGGGTCAACTGGATGAATGCAGAAACTCAACATTGGCATATAAAAAGGAGGCTGCAGGTAGGAAACACTCATAAAATCATGCTGAACAATTTAATATCTGGAGTTTTAGTTTGGGCTGTATTCTAATGTCTTTTAACCTGTGTGTTTTTGTTTTGACATCATGACAAACCTTTGGACTATATGTGGACATACACACACATATATGCACACACACACACACACACACACTCCTTGTTAAAGTCATTCACAGACTTGTTTTATGTATTGTGTTTGACATCACTCTCTCTAATCATGAACATACTAATAAAAGTCCAACAACAGAAATCCAAATAGATTTATTGGTGATGGTTACTGCTGTGAAAATGGCACTGTCAACAACAATCACACGTATAGAGTAGATGCATTGTGTTTAATCCTGTTTTACAGCGGCAATGCATCATTTTCTATAATAGACTTCTGAAACAACCATCAATTTAAAAAAAAAAAAATAGGTTTGTAAGCAATTATCGTATCGTAAAAAATAGAAAAAGTAATTAAGTATCAAGCTGATAAATTGATGTTCAGTCTGAAACAGAACTGCAAGATTATCACAAATTGTTTGAAGGATAGCTTTTTAAAAAGACATCAATTTCTGGAAATTGTCCTTTATGAGCTCATTCTAACTCTTTTCTTGTCTTTGTATTCACGCCCTTCAACAGATACAATGGAAGCTCTCACACTGCTGCTCCTGTTCCTCACAGTTTCTGGATATGCACACGTGTTGCAACCGAGTGAGTTCAACACACAAATAATCTCCTACTAATTATCACAGTCCTACAAACAACAGGTGCAAACACTTCCATGCTATTTTGCAGAAATGACTGATACCTAAGTGAAGTGGTTGCTCTGTTTTGTACCATAGAACTGAAATTCACCCAGATATCTGGGCTGGACAGAGGCATCCGGTCTGAGGAGGAGAAAGAAAATGCTGCCGAATCCACTGAAGGAAGGACAACAGAGGTGAAGATGGCTCCGGAGACCTCTTTGTATTTAAGAGAAGAAACAAAACGTGGGGAATTCTCCACAACTGATCTGGCGACAGGTTTAGATACAGATCAAATGGACGAAGTGAAGCAAGAAGAAGTGGAAGAGGAACAAGGGAGCAGACTGGTTGCAGGGATTAATCTTATCAAGGAGACCAGAGGGGGGAAGATGTTAACTGTAAATCAAGAAAACGTGGAAGAGAAAGGAGGAAAGGGACAAAGGGAAGATCACACGGTAGTTCATGATATCCCGCCTCCTTTAAGGAGGCTGGGGGAAGAATTCATTCCTGCCCCAATTCAAATCATCACCCAGTCTCAAAACCCTTCTGGTTCTCCTCCTCCTGTTCATCATCATAATCCTCCTCAATCACACCCTCCCACCCCTCACACCGAAGTGAGTCCTCACTCCTTCCCCCTGTCTGCTCCCGATCCCACCACCATCAATCACATCTCCACCTCAACGGCACTTCCTGGCGAGGAGAGGGCCTTCCTGCTGCATGAAGATCTGGTTACTGAGGTGTCACAGAGGCCCGGACATCATCTCAAGCAGAATGAACTGGAAGTAGAGGCTAGCCCAAATTTAGAGGATGTAATGGTGAAAAATATCTTGTTTAAATCCTCACGGCAGGAGCTAGAAACCACAGCTCTTCCACCAAAACCTGAGACTGCATACATCCCCAAGATGCAAGCAGCAACAGCAAAACCCAAAGAAGCTACATTTATTACCAAAGATTTAAACAAGTCAAATCCTACACCGAAATCAAATAAAAACAATCCCACGGTCGAGCTTGAAGCGAACAAGACTCAGCCCAGGGCCGTTAAACTGATGGAATATGACGCCGAACTTACAGCGAGGTTAAATAAAGCATCTCCTCCTCAACCACAACTGACCAAACCTTCGGCCAGACTGCGGCTGACAACTGCCAAAGCACGTTCAATGAGGCCAATGAAACTCAACAGAAGTAGTAAAAATAAGACAATTAATAAGTCTAAGGAAAAGAAACGGAGAAAGGACAATAAAACCCAAAGGCAGAAGAAGAAGAAGATCGTCACGCCAACGCACTTTCCTTATTTTAAGGACAACTACTGTCCTCCTGAGTGTGCCTGCTATGGAAGGTAAGTATCAGACTGAAATATTGATTTAAACTCAACATATTCCAAGCTAAATGTTTATTCAGTAGTTAATTTAGAGATGCACTGCTACTATGTTCTCTAGTGTGACCGTTTGCAGATTTAAGTTGAAATTTCTCGACTTTTGACTGCCGGTCAGACAAAACTGGCAAAGCAGAAAAAACCCCAAACAAAAGCATTAAAAGGAATAGATTGTCATTTGCTTTTTCTTGATAGTTAAATTAGAAGATTGATGCCAGCATAGTAAATGACACTACACCCAGCGGCCCACTAGCTTAGCGTAGCATCTTAGGTGGTAACCACTAGCTTGGCTCTGTACAAGAAGGTTACCAAATCCATCGACCACCAGCTCACTATTTTATTCCATATAAAAACTGAAATATAAATTTTTTTTTCCAAAAAATGATTCATGGGTATTTGACTGGGAGGTTAGAAGATCAACATGCTTGCTTATTTTCATTATTAATCTTTTCCAGAGTGGTCCAATGCTCAGACAAAGGTGTGGACAAGATTCCCTACGGTATTCCCTATAATGCTCGCTACATCCTCGTCATGAATAACCACATCGACAGCATTCAGCTGGACCTCCTCAATGAATACGTCTCTATGGAGTTCCTTGTGTTGAGCAACAACCGGCTCACAGATGGCACCATAGAGGGGGCTTTTGAGGGGATCCCGGCCCTGAAGCGCCTCTACCTGGACAGGAACCTGCTCGAAAGTGTGCCAACTGATCTTCCAGCGTCTCTGGAGGAGCTTCGCCTGGACAATAACCGGCTGAGTGTGATATCTGAGGCGGCCTGGGTCCGGTGCCCCAGCCTCTTGGTTCTGAGCCTCAGCAACAACAGCCTGGGGAACGGATCGGAGTCACTTCCCGATGGAGCGCTCTCTCCTTTGTGCAACCTGCGCACGCTGAACCTGGGTCACAACCAGTTGACATCGGTTCCTCTGGACTTACCGCTGTCCATCAAGGAACTCTACCTCAAAGGGAACCTCATTGAGCAGTTCCGTGGAGGAGCCTTCAATGGGAAGTCAGAGTTGGTGGTGTTGGATGTGAGCACAAACAGGCTGACGAACAAGGGTCTCTTCAGGGACTCCCTTCTCAATGCAACTCATTTGGAAAGCCTCAACTTAGAGGGGAACAGACTAAAACAAGTGCCACGCCACCTTCCCAACTCGCTGAAAACGCTAAATCTGGAGGGCAACCTCATATCGTCCATAAAGAAAGAGGCTTTCAGCTCCTTGAAAAACCTGGAACATTTGGGTCTAGCGAGAAATAAAATCTTCAAAGTGACAGCAGGGGCATTCGGGACATTGCCCGTCCTGCACCAGTTAGACCTGTGCCATAACACGTTGCACCAGGTGCCCAGACAGCTGCCGGAGGCTCTGCACTCGGTAGCACTCGACCACAACAGGATTCAATCGGTGCCTCGTGATGCTTTCTGCTGGGGCAATAAAAGCGAGAGCCTCAGCAGGCTTGTGCGAGTGCAGTTGGGAAACAACTTAATTGATATGGGGAAGTTGGATGCACGGGCTTTCAGGTGCTTGCGAGGGTTCCAGGTGGTGCACTTCTATTGAACCTTGCAGGAAGATACAAACAGTCGTGCTGTGAAGACTATAAATGAACAAAAATATGCATTTTCACATTGTAAGCCTGATCCGAGACCTGTGGTGAAACCGAACAACTGAGTAAAAAAAGATCTATTGTGTGCAAGATTCAATTAACTGTGTGTAACCCACCCATGCCTCATTGTTCTGCTGCTTTAATAATGTCAATTCTCCTCCTGCAGGCTGTTTTTCCCAATATTTCTTCAGGGTTGGAGAACAATGGATTACATGCAACAGGAATAGACTAGCCAAAGATATCAGGAACCAAACGTATGGAATCCATTATGGACCTTGCCGGCGGTTTTCCCATGACCATTTTTCCAAAGCAAAACCATTTCAAATTATTTCCAGGCAACATTCGGTTTCCATTTATCACATTTGCAATTTGTGGAAACAGGCATGAGACACGTAATCATATTTATTGTATATATTTTATCCATCCCTGGTGATACATTTGAGTCAGCGCCACAAATCCATTTGTGTTTCATTTGCCAGAAAATTTAATTTTGTTCTCCCTCATGACAAGAATTTCAGATGTGTTTAGGGGTTCTGTCTGCAGTTCCACCAACAGGGAGAGTTTTCAAAAGATCACTGCTTGCACTTTGACAAAATAATAAACATATTGTCTCTCAGGCATACTTTTAACATGTAAGTAGGGAAATACATTTGCTTGTAACACTGTGTATATACATTCGCATGGTGTAAATATTGTAAACTTGATGTGATGAAAGTGAAGTTATCCAGATATGTACAAGCAAGCTCAGCTGGTTATAACAAAATTGGAAACGTTTGCCTGAAAAATATTTATTTTTCATCTTTGTAGAATGTAGAACTTTGAATGGATTTTGAGGCCTTTTCTCCACTGACCATCTCCATGTTCATATTTCCCTTTGAGCTCACTAATCACATTCACCCTATATACTCTATATGTGACTTGCCATTTGTTAATTATGTTCATGTTGTCAACTTGATGTAGATGAAATAAAGTTCTCTATAACCATGCAGACAGAATTCTTTGGTTTTGTATTCCACAAATCTCCCCCCAACAAATTGCTTTCTTCAGGACAAACCTGAGCAACTCTTCTGAGTGATCTACATAGAGACAGGACAGGTGATTCCAATGAGTGAGCAATCAGCTTGAACATAGTGAAGCCTATAGAGCCGTCCATCATCCAGGTGTCCACGTTGTAGGAAAGAAGCACATTAAAAATAGAAAATCACAGGTTAAAATGGTAAGAAGAAAATCTGGATGCACACATTTATTAAGTTATATGTTAACAGAATTAAAAAAAACACAAATATCACATGTACAATATTTAAGATGGAGTTATAAGTTTTTGTACTGAGATACAATATGAACAAAAACATGTATTGTGTGTATCTTGTGAAATGCCACCCTCAAACATTTCACTGAAATGATTTGTCTTGCTCAGTAACATCTATCAAATGTCCTCAACAATGAAGTGACTCAGCAGTCTGTTATATTGTTTATTTGAACATTGAAAAGGCCAAAAAAAACAAATAAACGTTTGTCTGAAATCATTTACACGAAACCTACAGACTTCTGGCTGAGCTTTTAGTTGGGTTTATTTGAATTTCCCTTTGTTTGTGCTATAAGTCTCTGGCTGATTAAAGAAAAAAAATTGTGGAAAACATGAACTGGCAGTTAGTTTAAAGTCAGGTTTTACCAACCTAATAAATGGACACTGGCTCAAATGTTCCATTGTAAAGGGTTTTCATCCGTTTCCAAAAACAAATCAGTGAAGGTTGTTGTTTTTCCACTGTGTGTGTGCAACGAGGTTTCCCTGGAGGATTCATATGGGAACAAGGATGTCATTAACATGTCAGGATCTGTGTCAAATGAAGCTAGTCCATTTTGCACGTTTTCTATAAAACTGCAAGATAAAACATATCATATTGAGGTATAAAGAGCAGTAACTATGAGGAATATGAGATTATGTTATTGCCTTTTTCACAAACGAAAAAGATTTAGTGCCAAGACAAATGTGTGTTTATTTGCTAGTGCAGCATATACCTTGTTTTCTTACAGAGCTCCCACGTAGTTGGGTCTATGTAAACATACCAATATATAAGTCTGAGTTGTGAAAGAATGAATGCAATGTTCACAAAAACCTCCACTAGATGGCAATAATGTATTAGAGAATAGTTTAACCTGTACCACCTCTGTTTTTAAGGGTTTAAAATGAGATATGGGAAATAGAAGGAGCTTGAAGTTAGCTCTTTTACTTTTGACATAAAAGAAAGTGTGGCAATTAAAAAGCGTATGCTTCAGGAAATGTATTTTAAATGCACATAAACATGTCTACTCTCACACAGGCATGAATCATAAGAGTTTCACAGGGAAGCTAAGATGTTTGCTGAATTCTTTTTCAATAACGTGAGAGCGTCGACTTGACAAGTCAGAGGAAAAAAGGAGCGTGGAAGCACAAGGAAGGCGAAATGCATTAGCCCACGTGGAGGTGCTTAGCACTTTTCTCGCCTTCTCCCCCCCCCCCCCCCCCCCCCTCTCTCCCTCGCTCTAATAAGTTCACTGAGCAACGTGGCACTGCATCCATAGGGCCTGGGAAAGAGGAGCAGGAGGAGGGGGACGAGAGGGAGGGCTGGGAGAAGGGAGGAGGGGGAAGTGTAGGAGAAGAGAGTGAAGGGAGGGAGGGAGGAGGAGGAGGAGGAGGAGGAGGAGGGAGGGCTTGAAGGATGGATCCAGGCTCCGCTGGCTCAGCGCGTGTCCAGAAGGGAAGAGCTTCGGCAGGGCAGGGAGCTCCCCAGCACCTCCCTACGGTCCAGCTGGACCCTGACCCCATATCACAACACCACATGTCTACCTGGATCCACTGAAAACCCTCCTCCCTTCTTTGTGTCTCCTCTCTCTCTCTCTCTCTCTCTCTCTCTCTCTCTCTCTCTCTCTCTCTCTCTCTCTCTCTCTCTCTCGTCTTCTTTTACATTTTCTGCTTTTCACCCAAATATATCAGTGTGTCCATTCATACTGCCTTAGTAAGTCAGTCTGTGAGTCACATACATAATGATCATGTGATCTGCTCCCATGACAGTCTGAATCCATGTGCTCGTTTTAAGTCGTTTGGCAGATGGCGAATGTATTTGTGTCGCTCTGCATCCTGCGCTGGATGCAGTCTTGATATTTAAGCTGATCCCAAACAGGATGTTTGCAGGATTAGTAGTAGTTTGCTTACCGCCACTCTGTTGCGAGGTGTTTCACCCATCTGCCGGTTACCTGTGTTGGTTATGTAAACTTTAATTATCTCATTCATTTCCTCAAATAAAATCCTCAAATAAAAATCGTACTTTTTAAAAAAACAACTTCGGCTTTCTCTGATTCTTTGCCACTCAGACATGACTTATAAAGGCATCAGATGCGATGCTCGAGCCAAAACCACAACGCGATCAATCAACAATTGCTCTTTTCCTTAGAAGGAGATGGTACAGTTCTTCAGAGTGCAAGTGGTAACATTCGAGCATTTTGTCTTTCTGTGGGTTGTTTCTTTGCCCGACTGTACAGCAAGACTCGCTGTATTGTTTTTGTCTCAATGCTTTCCAAACTAACGATAAAAAGTATTTTTTTGTGATGCATTGTCTTTTATTAATTTTGTATTTTCTCTGTCATGCGAATATTTTGCTCATATACTCTATTTGGTGTCAGTTGAAAATACAAAATCCATACCCTTTTGAGATTCTTTTCTTTCTAATGCTGACCACATTCTTAGAGGAATTAGGCTTCGCAAAAAAAAGAGAATAGGAAGACAAAAAAGAACAGAAAGAACAGGATATTAAACCGCACCCTACATGTCAGTTAGCCAAAAGAACAGAGCAACAGACTATTTAGCTGTCATTCCTCGTCTGGTGCTTATGAATCTTGGAGGCCTCCTTCCCATGATGCATTAGGAGCTGGATATCTGGTTAAAAGTTCTCTATAAGTTTGCTGGGCTGTATCAATATCAACAGCTTGCAAACATGCTGCAATTCTTAGACTGGGTGAAACTGCAAAAAAGTATACATGGGAAGTGGATTTGTTGCAAAGATATTTGTAGTTGGCAACATATAATTTGCGGCTGTTCTTTTTCACATACAGTAATTGAATGCAGTTGTGAGAAAAGTGCACACAAACGGATGCATTTTTGCTGTATGTTGGGATGCATCCCCATCTGTGTCTCTCCTCTTTCACACATTAGTGTAGTGGAATGTCAGCTCAATCCGAACCCTAAACCCAGCTATCTCTGCCAATTTAACATCGCACTTTAAATCAAAGCCACCCTAATCGTAACGCCAACCTTAAACCTGAACTCCAAAATTAGGATTGACCATAATGGCCTCACTCTCCTCTGAAACTCGATCCCACAAGGATAGAAAAGTCCCTGCGAAGGGTTAAAAACGGCAGACTGCCTTGGAGCCGGAGCAGAGTGCTATTGCATGTGTGAGAGGGAGGTGGCGCTTGAGTTAGCCGAGAGAAGGGGGAGAAACGGAGAAGGAGAGAAGGAACAGAGGGAGGGGAGAATGAGAGGGAGGAGGGGATAGAGAGAGAAACCATGGGAGCCAGAGGGACCTCAAGACACACACACACACACACACACACACACACACACACACACACACACACACACACCATCATCTGCTTCTGGTCTGGACCTGCACTGACAACACACACATGCAGGAGCATAGGGTTTTTTTTGCACTCGGGACAAGCACATATGCAAAACTGGCAATTGTGTAATTGTGCAGTTTGCACACAGAAGATTTCCCGTGAAGCCTCTGCACTGCCATTAAACACGTGCAGCACAGGTTGTACACACATGCAATCTTTGATTCAGAGGCTCCACAAGGGGGCCTACAGTATAAGTGTTCCTCTTTTGCAGAAAGGCGGCTCATCTTGCTCTGAATCCCAAACAAGCAGAGCACATCAGTAGCTATAGATGAGGGGGGCAACAATAATCTTACTGTTGTAAAGAGATCTGCATCTTTATCAGTTGGTTATAAGGAGAATGTAGATTCAAATAGAGATAATGTAAATTGTACCAATTCCTTCTTTGCTTTCCTATTAAAAGTATTGCTTATTATGCGGGTGGCACAAATGTCTAGATCATCAACTACCTACCAGTCAGAGGAGACAGGCTTCATAGAGAATTTCCATTAACGGAGAAGCTTGCATGGAGGTTTGCAAGCAGAGACTATAGAGGAAGTGGACGTAGTCATTGTGACATCACCCATTGATTTGTGGACTCCAGTTTTGAAGCCTCGAGTTCCGCATTTTGGCGGCCGCCATCTTGGATTTTTGCAACCAGTGAAGTGACCATGGAGGTGTGACTGGATCTGATGACCACAGTCGGCAGAGCTTCACTGGCTTCTGGTGTGAAGTTAACAAAGTTAGCACCCATAACGAGGTCAACTTTACAGCTAAGTGTTAAACTAATCTTAGTAGCTAATTGCATTAATAGCGTGGTAGCGACGCCCCGGTTGCGACTTCGCTATAAAGCGTACCCTTAGTTAAACATGAATTCTACCTTCAGATTTATTTGTAAATCAAAAACGTATCCTTAAGTGGATGATTCCTTATGTTTATAAGCAGACCGACAGTTTGTGAAGGTGGACACACAATCTAAATCCCTGCTGGTTAGGTGTGTCTGTAATTATCCCTGTAATGTTCAACAAGTCCAGTATATCAGATGTAAGATTTGTCAAATAAACCTTTTCATGCAGATGATACTGTCCTTATCAAGTTGCTTATTTTGTCCAATTTCCAATCCGTATATTATATCTCTCTTCTTTGAATGTACTATAAGAAATTCTTGATAACATTTCACTCTATACTTGCTGTGATCATTGTCACAGATTACAATAAATTGCCTCTGCGGTAGGTTTTATCGTTAAGAAAGCCAAACACACTGATCCATACTTAACTCATCCAGTGATGGACTCGTGTTTTATTAAAGTCATAACATGATTTAGGATGGACTCTTTTTGTTTTTATATTTTGGAATAACCTCTTTCCTGCCTGTGGGTTCTTTAACCATTCTTTATTTCTGCTTTTTGCAATATATTTTGAAGATGACACTGCTCTAAGAGAGTAATTCAATAAATTAAAAAGAAGCTTATTATTATCTCCTGTTCTGTCAGTCAAAGGGTTCGTATTGACCTTCTTGAAATTCCTGGCTTTACACTAGCAGACCAGTGAAACTGAAAACCCCTTAAGCCTTCAGGTGTCCACCAAACTTGAACGAAGTCAATACCACAGATGGGCTTTATTGGCATTCCGCTTGGTACCTATAATGCATTTTATAGGGTTTAGTAACTCCTATTTAGGAAGAGTATTTTGCTTTCAGAATCTAATGAAAGAACTGTCTCTATCTGGGGAAACTTAATAAGCCGTGTGTTGATCACTTCAGTTCTCACTCTGCAAGCATTCAGGTGGTCACAGCTCACTTTTTTTTGTCCTCAACCATCTGTTTGCCCCAGGCACTGGACACTCTGAAAACTATAAACCAGGTCACTGCAGGAAGCACTTCCCCTGTTTTTTCTGCTTCCTGGGCTGGCTATTACCATGGAAACACCCTTAATCAAAGTCTAGACAGGTTGGTATGAGGCAAACCAGGTCACTAAAAACAAAACATTGTTCAAAGAGCCTAAAATAGTGGCATTAAGAGGCAGACAGTGAAACTACAATGAGCCCTTCAAATAAATAATTAATAAGGACTGGTCTCCTGAGAATGAAAACTTGAGAAAAGGGTTTTCCATGCAAAGCAGCAGACATTACCTAAGCAATGATTCCTTGACTCCCATTTTTACTGATGACTGTTTTGAATGTCAATGAACCCAAGTGAGGCAAACAAAGGCAAGAGAGTCATTAAAAAGGTAGTAGTGGGGGGGTTAAAAATTCTCCAAGACCACTTGCAAAGATTGTTCTGCAGCACCTATTCATATGACCCACATACACAAGGGCTTCACACAGCAGTCAACCGCTCTCCTGACACCAGAAATCACTTTCTGTCATCACCTCGGACTGAAACTTCTCAGATGAGAGTTGGCTCCACTTCCTGTTTTGCCTCTAATTTGACTACCATAAAGTGGATTAGTAGCACTGGCAACAAGATGGCAAATTAGAGGTGATTTCTCTCTCTGACCACAGAGGGTATGTCACAGCTTTGTGAGCAGCAGGGGAGGGATGTGACGCAAGCTGAACGAGGAACATGGGAGGCTGAATGCTTTGAAATGGAGGCAAGTCTACACGCAAGAAGATCCAAAATGGAGTTGACGTGTATTATCCTGGGAGATTGTCCAAAAGGATTGTCACGGCTCATTCTTTTCCATTAATGACTTAAGTGAGACTGACACATTTGATATAGCGTAAACAAACACACGACTGACCTGCTAGATCATCTGCATATTAATGTGACAGCAAAATTAGTCAGCTGCTTTTCACTGGTTATAATCCCACATGACAGCCTCTCAAGGCAAAGCAGTGACTGGTGGATGGTTTCTAACAACCCTCGGCACCTGATGCCGATGCACAAGACACCCTTTAGCATCTGTATGAGACACATCGGACTTTCAAGTGATTACAACCCAATCCACATCATTATTAGACGCTAAGATAAAATCCTCCGAGGGTGTGATGTTGTCAAAAGATGGAAAAAACCCACATGGGGTATAGGCAACCCGGGGGCGGGGAGGTGGATGGGTAAAACAAACACAGGCTAGTGTGTTTTACGTACTTATGTTACATTGCTTTTCCATTTTTACTCAGTTTTGTGAATCAAACCTAAGCATGTGTTTTTGTTTAATTCACATTAACCACATGTTAACGGCGACCATGGGCTTGAGCTACCGTGTGTTAGAAAGTAACACCAAGGGATCGCTATGTAACGGGTCAGAATGAGAACATGTTGGGAGGACGTGATAAAAATATTACCTTTAGGCTATTAATATGTAGGTCAAAAGGTCAAAGCTTCACACAGCGCTATTCATTATTTGTGCCAAGTCCAAGAGTCTACAGCCATGCTCGCAGCCCAGCAGAGGTTTGAGCTAAATGCTAACATCAGCATGCTAACATGCTCATAATGAGAACACATGGATGTTTTCGAGGTATAACTGTACTACGATCATGGTCTTTGTTTAACATGTGGTAACATGGTAACATTTGCAAATTAGCGCAATGCTAAGTACAGCCGAGGCTGATGGCATTCCTTTTGCAAGGATTTGGCCAGAAACCAAAGTAGTGGACAGATTAAAAATTTGCCGCCCTGATGACGGCATGTACAACCAAAGTTGGGGAAATTAATGTCTGTAGCAAACGTTCATGGCAATTATCGAATATACTTGTCCACATTTCACTAAAATGATAAAATGTCAGCCCCATGGTGGCACTAAAGGAAAAGTTAGAGTTAAAGTCATAAGTCTGCAGTAGCCTACATTGCTTGCAGTAGTAAATGTAACATTTTAACATTTCATAACATTTATTTCATGCCGTTAAATAGCCAAACATTTCTATTTAGCCTCATTTTGGGTGTTTCCTGCGCAATTCTGTCTAATTCTGTCGCAATTTGCTTATACAGCACTTTCTGCATACAACGAATGATTCATTTTCCCAATTTTCTTGTTTGTGACCCCTGTTTTGTTTTCTACTTGACATCGCTACTCCAATTACACACATTCACCCAAGGTCACTTTGATCCTCCTTTCAAAGATTCACAGTACTGCTGCATCAGCAGGGACTGAAGCAGCGCTTGGCAACAACATAATGCACTTAACTCTTCATCAGGGGAAAAGTTTCCAGAAAGGAGATGGGAGACAGAAAACAGATGTCAAATGTGTGACATGTAACATTCATAGACACAAGACCAGACCAGTGAGTGATGTTGCGCACTTCAAAAAAACATATCCACTCTAATAAATTTACTCTATGTCGTGACATTTTTTAACACTCTTGTCGCTGTTAAAAGGAAAATACAGTGTTTTCAATGCAAGATAATATTTCTTGAAAGTAATATAGGGTGCCTTTCCTAGCATATTTTCCTCAATATCACATGTCTATAGAAATTACAGGAAATACAGCTATTGGACTTATTAAATAAGACATAACATTGTTTGTTTTTTCACAATCATTGTATCACTTGGCACTGACACACTTATTACAGTGAAATTAAGATGCCAGTTTTGTGATCTTTTTTTCAAATGCATCTAAATCAACATATAAAAACTAGCGTTGAGTTAATGTGCATTTATGGACAGGCCAGCTGTTTGTGCCAGGTATTGTGATGGTCACAAACACTTCATGGCAGTTGTACATCAATTAACCGACACTAACTTTTTATTTAAAATCACATATTCCAGCCATGTTTTGGGCTAAAATGCAATAGCCAAGTAAAACCTCTCCCCTTTTTCTCTTTTACAAAGGAATGCTACAGAATGCAAAACAACGCAGTGGGTGACCTGGACGTCTCACATCCCACTCCAGTGGAGCATTTAGTTTTCTTGACTGCAGCTCAAGTCCAAATATTTATAGTTTGTAGTGTCTGTTTTTCCATGTTCACATCTGTGGAAACATGAACTACACTTTGGAGACTTTCATCAGAACCTTGCTGTAACTTTTTTTGTTCAAATCACCTGGTAATGTGCATTGGTGTCCAATATCTGGATTGGACATGTCAGTATTGGTGTTGTACGTGACATTCTCTTTTATGGCTTCATGTTTTTGTTCTGCTGCAGCAGCTGAAGAGATGGTTTTATCTTATCTTATCTATGATTTCAATACTGAAGGAGTTCAAATCTTAAGAACAAGACTAATCTAAATTGACGATGCTTGTCTTGGCACAGAATGAGCAAAACACATAAATCTGCACTCAAAGCCATCATTATTTATTTGGGTCATATGTTGACAAGTTGTAAATGTAAAATTGAAGTATTATCACTTTATAACGATTTAAGGTGTATGTTAGCAAGCAGAGGCCTATTTGCTCATTCGTGACACAGTGCAACTTCATTTATATGGAGTCATGTCGCCGGTCACAAATGTTCTCACTCACTTTTTTAACTGTGTTTGGCCTGTTTTGTTTTTGCTGAAACAGCTGTCTGCTGTGGCTGGAAACAAGGTTGATGAGAGCCGTGGGACTGAACCACAAACATTAGCTGGAAGAGGTTAAAAACACTGGGCAGCTGATGGATCTCTGGTGGTTTGTCACATTACGTCTGGGGGCCCCACGGCTACTTCGCCGAACTGCTGCAGCTTGCATGCATAATTACCGCCAATATTGGAATGTCATTTCATTATAAATGTAATTTATACATATTTTAGTCATAAAAAAACTTGTGAAGATGTGTGTGCTCATTCATAAATAATAATAATCAATGACTAAAAGCCACTTGTGGGAATTTCTGAAGCCTTGCAAGTCACTCCATCTGAGTCTGTTTTTGATCTAACCACCTCTTGTACCTTTCCAGATTCCTTGAATTTAAATCAGAACATGATGTGGTATGACTTGGCTCCACTGTCATCCATTAGCTCAAACTCTCCATGGTCAAGGCCTCCCATAATGCTGACATCTGAGTCAGGGTGACTGCAAAATGGTGTATAACAAGGAAAACATTTCATTGTTTAATAAAACATAAATCAAATCTGTTCTGTGTCTTCATGAATTAGTGCGTTTGTTGCATTCAGGACGTGTTTTACAGTCTGGCAGGAGGTTTAATCACCTAAATCTTGCACTTTAAGTTAATCCTGTCTACTTTACCAGACGGCACAAACAATAGCAGAATCCAACACATAGCAGGATCAAGTCATGTGTTTGTCAGTTAATTAGAGCAACTAAAGCTTAAAGAGAGTTATTCTAAGTTTTAAATCATTTAGAAATAATGGTTTCAAGTCTAACGTTCCAGAACCAAGGACTGTGGGGGAACAGGCTCCTTCTGCCAGCCTCTCTACTAATAGAAGGTACTTTAAACTGAAGTCATTTTTGCAGCCTGAGATTATGACTGCTTCGCAAAAATAGAAACATTTGAACCTTTGTTTGCCCAGTATAAAGGTGGAAACATCGTGACAACACCTCTGGTTTGGTCTTTCCTATCCATAGTAGACTATAAATGGGACAGACACTGGTTCACGTGATGATGTGAAGTATGTGGAAAGAATGGGGGCAGACTCTTGAGTAAACTTAGACTGGTCCAAGAGCAACGGAATGATCCTCTGGCCTGTTGGTCTTTCAAGAGCGTAAATATCCAGATTTAACCAGTCAGGCGGAGGTTCTGGATCAGGACTGCTGGGCCCAAGGAGTAAAGTCTGAGACTTAATCACCGTCATCCGAGTCTGATTCGCTGCCACACGCTGGCTGCTGCAGCCCCAGTGAGTTGGTCAGAGATGGCCAACTCCAGGAATATTGCATTTCACGTCAAATACACACTGGACTTTTTGAAAAGTTTTGGGAACGTTCGTTGCGTTTTGGAAAGCTTCATGAGAACACTGGAGAGGAGTTTGACCACATCTCATCCGTTCCATGCAAAGCTGCTGTGCCATCGACCACATATAGATTATCAAGAGTCTGGGACAGAACAGATGTGGCCAACACCTAATAGGCTCCACCAACTCTCTCTCCGTCTGCTCCCCTCCCTTCGCCATGTTCCACCTCTGTTCTACTCCCTCCCTCTGACAGCAGCTTTTACTTTCTCCTTTTCACCAGAAAATCTATCTATCAATCACTGTTTTGCTGACCTGAACATGTGTCTTGCACATTACAAGCACTCTAAAGCTCTTTCCATCTTCTGGAGAGTGTTCCCCGGTGTCGCTGTACAAACTGTTCCTACCACCTGAAATGTACTCACACGGACCATGGAGGGATTCTTACCGATCCCTTCTCTTTCCCTTGTGGGATTCACGAAGCGCGGATGCATGCGTAGCGGTACGTGACATAGGATACGGCTTCATAGTTGTGCTATGATGTCACTGAAGAATTGGGGAGTGAAAAGTAAGCATGCCATATCGCATGAAAAACACTGGAAATGAATGATCCCCTCTCTCTCTCCGTCCAAAATACACAAACATTATTTCATCCGGTGGGCTGTGTTGTGAAGACAAGCATGAACCATTGGGATATGAATTTTATTCACAGAAGTAGCAAATATCCAAAACAAGTGTCTCCTGTGTGTGTGTTTTGTTACTCAGTTTCTTCCCCCAGAGTTACAAACTGTCCAGTAACAAGTCTGCAGGTTCCTACCACACACTCTGAAGAAATAAACTTAAAAAAGATAAATAAAGGGATGTTGGACTGCTTCTCCTCTGGCACGCACAATGATAGATGTGGATGAAACAGGAGAAGCTTGCTCAGGATACAAACAGTGCCATCTGTCTGTCGTACCGTCGGTCTGGCTGAAAACATGCCTCCAACGTATTCGGAAGGAGCGTTTTGCCTGGTGAAGACAATTACCCGGCACTCTCCTCTGGCTTGGATTCACAGTGCAGAAAGACAGTTGACCTTCTATTCACCAAAGGCCCAGTGGCTCCTGCCAGTGCAGGGTGTGGACGCCATGAAGGCTCATGAGGGAATATGTAGGCTAGATACCACATCCAAGTGTTTCGGTATCGGCATGTCTGAACAAGAGGCAGAAACGGGTTCAACTGCAGTTTGAGAAGTTCAGATATTATTGTTTATACATTGACAATTGAGAGCAACTATTAAAATATCTTTTCCTCCCTATTTTTTCAGCCAATTTGTTACTTTTACAGCCTGGAACTGTGCCGTGCTCCGATGGCAGAAGTCAATTCTCCTGGTCTATGAATAGATCAAAAACAAGGCTCCACTCTCCATGTATACTCCAAGGACTCAAGATGCTTGGTAAGAATTTTCCAGTGGATCTGCTGAAATTTTAGCCAAATGTAGCTTTGCCAAGTCAGTGATAAAATCCACAGGGTCTGCAGTGGTCTGCTTACAATAACCAGGCAGGGACTCTCCGCCGTGGCACACATCATAAAACCCAATTTCAACGATCCCACTGAAACAGCAAAGTAATGGCCAAATAAGCTGAACACTCCTGAATGTGCAGCTGACTTTCTAAGATCCACTGTAGATACTTCTGGCAAAGAAGTGTAAAAAACAAAACACCACAAGTATCCAAAAACCTATTAAAAAGTTATGTGAAAATGCTTGAAACCCATTATGGCTTTCTAATTTTCTTATAAAATCCAATTACTGTTGAAAAGGCTTTTTAATGAATAGTTTGACATTCTGTAACAGCATTTAGCCAGTTAGCTTAGCTTAGCACGAACACGTGAAAGCAGGGGAAAAGGTAATGTTCAAATGTAATAAAATCCAAAAGTTGTCTTATTAAAGCCTTATACATTGTTGTTTGAATCTGTACCAAAAAAAAAAGTGTAAAAAAAACAGACATATTGCCATTTGATGCTCCAGACTATTTCTTGGCAACCTCACAGTGACGACAACCCTCTAAGGAGTTAACTGGCAACGCTAGCTGGCTCTACACTCTCACTCTCAACTTATCAAATACGCTTTGTCACAGCCAATTGGCATCTGAGATCGACGCAATAGGTAGCCTCTAGAGTTACTTTTCAACGTGTATGTTACACGCATACTATCCTTTCAGAATAAATCACAGGTCTAGGTTTTTGCAGAAATAAAAGAAAACTTTAAAATGTTGACGATTTTTCAGTTGTTAGTCAAAAACATGCTGCAACCTGATCCAAGCAATGTTTCTAATATCTTTAACGTTCAGTGAATGTCATGGAAAGGATGAGATAAAGGAAACTAGGTTGTTTACTAGAGCGTAATACTTCCATTTGGATCATAATTCTTTGTTTACAGCCATTCCGTTATTTAGACAATGTTTTCTCTGCTAGCTTCCCGCGGTTCCCCTTTGGTAGAATCCCCTCTCCAAATGGAAAATAAAGAGACTGCAGTCCCGCGTGTTGCTGTTCGGATTCGAGAACATTTTGGTCTTGTCTCGTTGACAGCTTGTTTATAATCCATGTCCTCTAGCCGTATGCTGTTGGAGGTACTGTGTTTTATGTGATGCTACATTTGTGCTTTAATGAAAAATACTGACGATATGTTATATTTTAAGAAAGAACTGGCCGGCCCTTCACATGCACATCTGCCCAGACAGGACTTGTCTCCGTTGGAATGGTGTGTAACTATTGCTTAATAAGACCGTGTGCGTGTGTGATGCCAACAGCCGTTTATATATTTATTTAAGTTTCCTCTAAAGTAACAGAGCTCCAAATGGACACAAGCTAATTGCATTTTACTGTAATGTCATATTCATAAATCGTGACTTCATTCACTCTGCCACTCGCCAGTATGTTACATACCCTCTTTCACTAATATCGTCACCACACTAGCACTCTATGCATCCATAAATGATTAGTCACATGTCCAAAGTGGAAACCAGAAACCAGCCGGTCCTTATAGGGACCAGAGTCACGCTGAGCTGATGGAGGGGTTTGGCTGAAGAAATCCTGTTTTACAGCCTGAATGTTTCCACTAAAGCAGATCTTATATGCTCACCATATTCCAGAAGAATATAACCCTGCATCAAGCATAAATAAAACCTGCACTCACACAAAATGTTGCAGTAAATCAACCTTCTCAAAGTCATTAGCCAATATCCGAGAAGGAGTTGGGGAAACATGTGGACACGATGGCTATTAAAATATTAAATGCTAAGATTCACCTGGATAGGACAATTTGAACTCCCTTTAATTTGACCTTGATGGACATCAAAATTGACTGTTATTGGATGAATCTTGAAAGAAAAATGTATTTGTTTTCCAAAGTCCAAAGGGGGCAAAATGTAGGAGTTCCTGCACACATCAAAATTAATTGCCTTCTTTATTACCTCAGTCAAGGACATTTAGTTTTCTGTTCTCTTTGTCTGTTTGTAAACAGGATTTTCCAGAGGCCCGATTTTTATGAAACTGTGTGGAAGGCTGTAGTGTTGGCCAAGGAATAACACATTCAGTTTGGAACCGATCTGCATCTCGGGGTGGATGCACTCATTAAATTTTACTCACAACAACCTTGGCGGACGAGTGGATTTTAACCCCATTCCATCCCACAAAAAAAATCCCAATCCCATCCCAATCCCAGAATAATAATCCTGTGTTAATCATATCAGAAATGCACATTTATATGTAAAACCTGACATTGTTATTCCACCCTCCCAAAATGTTGACTTGTGGTGCCCTTGTTTACTGTCTATCCATGTGTCATGATGGATTAATTCAACTTCTCAATGGAGTTCCCTAATTTAAATCTGGACCGTTGGCAATCATGACTGCTTTGCTGTCCCTGGGGGAGGACATGTGTTTTGAAAGGATACAATGGAAAATATACAACAACTTTATATGAGAGAAGAATTAGCAGAGTTGCAAGAGTTATACAAATGTGGACAGGATACTCATTTTTTTCCCCCCACAGTTGGAATGAAATTCAATAAAGCAGATTCCTTTCATCCTTCCTTTATTAAAAGCCTTAACACAAGCACATGTTTTAATGTGGAGCTTCCTCACAGTTAAAATAATTCTAAACCAGCTTCTCATTTGTAATATTTTGTGAGAATGAACTGTTTGTGAATTCAGCAGCTCATTCAATACCGAAGGTATGATTACGAAACAGGCATCGTTAGCTAACTGAAATGTACACCAGGCTGCTTGACATCACTTGATGCTGTGTATTCAGTTTCCACAACGGAGATCTGTAAAGAATCAGTTGTTGTGCCTCATAAATACAGAGTATAAAACTTTTCCAAAGCCCTATAGGCTGAGATGCCTATAGATGTCCCGATCCTGTGTGTTATAAATGATGGTTCTGGCAGTGGCCCACCCTTTTAAAATCGTTGCATTTACGGACTAGCATGTAGCATTTGGCAGAGATTTTGGGGATGATCAGCAACTGTAAATAGACCACAGGGTTAACGCTACACTTTATTTTGTTTCCATGACATCAAATTATGAAATTGAAGGAAAATGTATGTAGATCTCAAAGCTCTTTTCATTCAAAAAAAACTTGGCACGTCCTACTTGCTGCTTCAACCCAAACGTCTCCGGGAGGATCCCGCTCGCTTTGTTGGCGGACAACGGAGCTGCTTGGCTGCTCACCTCATCCCAGCAAATCAGAAACAGACTGAAATGGAAAGAAAGGAAAAATGCCCACCAAACATATCCAGAGATTAATTAAGTCTCTCAAACGCCCAGAGAACACTCATATTAGCAGCAACTTATGATGCCTGGGCTTCGCTAAGTTTAGATTGCAGATTTGTGGACATTATAATGAGAAAATTATGTCCCGCCACAATGAAAGAATTATGTGTCAGCAGCACATATTCCTCACCAAATGTTTGTGTAAAAAAGAGGTAATTGGCAGCCACGCTTATAGAGGAATAAAGCAGCTTTGGTCAAGGTTACAATTAGTTTGGTACCTCAGACCACATTGGTTAGAATTAAAGTTAATGAGATAATTAAAGAAGAAAAACAATTGGTCGCTTTGACCTCCACATGATATTTTAGTGTCACTTTACTGCCTTTTTTCGTCGTGTCTTTAATGTTTTAAATAAAAATATATTTTAATAATAAAATATTTTCTTTCTTTGTGGAATAGCTGCCTCAAAGTGTTGGATATGGCGCCTTTGTAGCTGAGTGGTGACAGGGCATGCCATATAATAACCGCTCTGGGTTTGTTTTCAGCCTTTGGACCTTTTGTTGCATGTCACACCCCTCTTGCCCTCCTCATTTCTACTCCATCTAATAAAGCTGGAATGCCAAAAAAATAATGAAGTTCAAAGTGTTTAAAGTTTGGGTTTCATGTTGTTAATCCATAACCTGCCAATAGATGTGTTTATTTTCCTCTAATAAGCCTAAATTCCTCCGCACTGACATTCAATTTGGTTTGGTTTTTTAACATTGGTAGTTCTGTAAAAAGCCATCCTCCTTTGCAAAATAACATACTCAGGCAGTTTTCCTGGCTCTCTTATTCAGTTCAGTAATGGGCAAACCTACATACTGAAAAATGCTTTCAACTACCCAGAAAATAAAATTTACTGACAAAGAAAACAGTTTCATTCAAAGTAGAGAATTACCTTCAAGACTGCACACTTACTCAACTGTAGAAGAAGCAGCCTGGGTTCCTCCAGGTCCACATTTTTACAGGCAACCTGCCTGTAAAAATGTCTTCGATCACAAAACGTCTTGGTTTTGAATAAAGCTACTATTGCAATTGCAATGATTCAAATTATCTGATGGAGAGATTTTAAAAGAATCACAAGTTTGCACAGAGACCCGATTCCAACGCCGAGACACTTCTCATCATAATCAAACTAAAGCAAACATTTCACGAGACAAGGTTTTAAATCGCTAATGGGCTTCATCTACTTCCTACTGATTCATGCGCAAATTAACAAGATGTGATTTGGTTAATTTGTCGACGCCAAAGCAGAATGCATTCCATTCTGGTCGTGTTGATAAGAAGTTCCAGCCCAGCCTTGCAGCATATTTAGATACACCCACTCATTCCCTGCAGCTTAAATTCAAAATGCATAAAGAGGTTGAACTGGCACAAACGTGGGCTGCAAAGAGTGGGGAATAACCTGAATAAAAAGATCTGGATAATAATAAGGTAGATTAACATTTTATTTGTTTGCAAGGTATTCAAAATTTCTGCCCAAGCAAATATTCCATTTCACATTGTAAAATTGTTCTTGTTCATAAACCTGATCCCACTTCCACGTTTTAAAACCATGCAATCCCATTAAATCAGTGCTTTAATGCTATGATATTATGCTGCCAGGCAGCTGTGTTTGACTAGGTATTTATAATGAGACTATGTGAATGATCGTATTATGTTAAGGCTGGGCAGACAGCACTGCCCGAGGACTGCACATTAACTCATATTGCTTCCTATTATCCCCTTTTTATTCTACCGACTAGTTTTCCTCCTCGTCTTCTTTGACCCATGCAATCGTAATTAATCAGTGTTTGAATATAACGCTGCATGCTCACCAGCCAGGCAGCTTTGCCCATTTCAACATATCCCTCTCCTTTATTACAGGGTGCGATGTAAAACTTGGTCAGTTGGGAAGTGTTCCCTCTTCCACTTCGCTTTCTGCCGAGCAGGAGTCTGTCGCCATGGAGACAAAAAAAAAGTCTTGCAGGCCCTGAATGGCCACGTTTATACCAAAACACCACTTGAGCGAGGGTTTCCGTCGCCTGTGTGCCTCTCTGTTTTGTTTTTTTTCTTTTCTAGAGCCATGTGCAGCCAAATGGTGAGTGAGGAAGACTGGTGAACAACAGGGTCGCCTCCCTGAAAAGGCTTTTCTTTTGTGTGTCTACACATTATTATGACAAGAGGTGATGAACGCTTCCTTACGGAGCATCACTGTCATGCACCTTCTCTGACATTCACCGGGACTACTTTAGAGTGTATCCTTTCATATGAAACGGAGAGTCAGGTCCATTTTATCAGCACAAAGCATTGTTTTTATTTACTATTCATTCCATTGTTTTCAGCCCTCATGTTTGTGCTGCTGCAGAAATGGATTAAGTGTCAAGTACTGGCTGAGTAATGGCCGCTAATGGTAAGAGCATGGCCTTCGATACTTTGACTCTCCGCATAAAAAAATGTCAGAAGCCACTAATGGTAGAGAGGCTGCTTTTTATTTTGCAGTTTTGGTTTATCAAACTGGCAGCGAGGCATTCCTCTCACCCCCAAACAGGAAAAATACCCATTAAAGCAGGCAGTTGCCTGGCCAAACTTGTGGGTGTGTCTTCGAGAGTGTGTGTGTGGGTGCGAATGTGTGTGTGTGCGTCCGTGGGTGTGTGTGTGTGTGTGAATGTGTGTGTGGCCCCTCGTGATTTGAAGGAAAGGCTGTAAATGGTAAACCAAACCGACGGGATTCCTCCAGTGTGATTATCATATGAATAAGTACCAACTCAGCCTCACTTCGATTGGTCCAAATAAGGTCATTTCCCACAGTACCACTGGCCCAGAACCCAATTGTCTGCCTGTCACTGCCATCGTTGGTGCCTCTACTTTGCATTTGTGTGTGTGTGTGTGTGTGTGTGTGTGTGTGTGTGTGTGTGTGTGTGTGTGTGTGTGTGTGTGTGTGTGTGTGTGTGTGTGTGTGTGTGCAGGGTCTGTTTTGTCCATCACGGCTGAGACGCTCCAGTCAGAGATGGGAAAGACAGAGCTCCTCCGTCTCACTGCTGGTAAATGACTTAAGAGTCTGAGATGAGCTTTGTGAGTACAGTCCTGCATTCAGTACTTTTTAAAGGCTCCCATTGGTTTGTCATTGAGTATGACAGATGGCAGACAAACAAAACTCTCTCTTTCTAGAGGAATGTTACTCATGTGCAGGTTGATTTAATGCAGGAAACAGGCTCTCCAGATAATTCAATATTTACAACGGGGGCGAGAATACTACAAAAAGCAAGTTTAATGCTAATTCTGTGGCATTGGTCCGAAAAATGCAACTAAGTGAACCATACCTGGTAACCGGGGACTCCATTATATGCCATCTGGCTTTATGGTTTCACACATGCAGCAATCCAGAGGCTGTGACATCCCCCTTCACTGGTAAATCAAGCCACATCAAGGCTCCCCCTTGTACTGACTCTCTAAATGAAACATCATTTCAGCTTATGGTCAAGTAGAATCAGCCGACCACAAACGACATGCCGGCTCATTCTCGGTATATGAGAACATGACGAGGACTCTTTTTTTTTTCACAGTTGGTAACTGTGCGGCTTCCACGGCGGTCTTGTTTCGGTAAATCAAGCATACAGCTACGGAGAAGAGGGCTTTTGATGGGAATACCACCGGTTTGTGTCCATAAGCAGCTTGGAAGAACAACAAACCTAAGACTGGCCTTCTCTTCACTGCCATCAGTGTGCCCTTGAGCAAGGCAATGAAGGCTGCACCGGGCCCGATACTATCGTCTTCTATGTTCACTCCTCACAAAAGCTATTGCAGTAGGAACAAATCCCGTGAACTCAACATGATTTCAAAATGTTTTATGAAAGCGAATGAATCTATTAAACGTTCCACTTATTATCAGCATGAGAAGTAATGCCACAGCTGAAACACACAAAAAGGCACAAGGAGTTAAAACAAGTGGTTTATCTAGACATCCCCCGAGGCTACGTCTTTTACCTGAGCCACACCCGTCGCCTCGCTCCCATCGATCAAACATGTTCAGACCTAAGGATGTAACCTCTAATAGCTTTTTCTTACATCAATTTAACTGTTTTATCACGGCATTCCCCTATATCATTTCACTCTGGGGCATCAATGACCGACTTAAATAACCCTAAAACAATTTTGTTCCCGCCCAGTCATTTGTAACACACTCGATGGAGTTTGCGTGAGAATGGAGGTAAGTGGTGTGTTGAATAGTGCTCTGGTATAGCTTGGCTTGGAAAGTGTCAGGTCTAAGTGAGAGAAAAGGAAAGAACTTTCCTTTTTTTACACAGAGAACTTGTATAAATGAAGGGCAGAGTGCCAAATAATAGAGAGATACTGTGGATATAAAGAGGTGAAACAGAGCATAGACATAGCCTCCAGCTCTTTTCAGAAAATTGTGGATAGTGTTATATGTTGAGTGATGGGGCAATGAGGTCCTTACCCAACATGTCTAAACAGGCCTAGAAGTTCCTATAGGTCTCTATCTGCCACTTTTCCACACTCAAACTAATCTGCAGTTCTATCTTCAATATAAGCTGAAACCAACATTTGGGGAGAGTGAAATTTCCTGTTCTGTCCTGTTCATAAATTGACTTAAAGACTATATTTAAAACCACATCCTCCTGATACGACATTTACACACTGTAGCGTCCTTGAGGCACGTTTACGGTGATTTTCTGCCCAGAGAATCACAACTTTCAACATCTAGTTCATCACATTGCCCTTTTGCTTTTGAAAAATCCTTTTGAAGTTTACAGACAAATGAAGAAACGCTGAGGTCACAACTTGATAGACCCCTTGACCTTCCATTGAAACCAAGTAATAATGCCTGTAAAAACCCTGGCTCATCTTCCCCTACCCTTTCAGACACACATTCAACTTTAGGCTACCTGAAATCCCACTTTAAAAAGAGTACATTGCCTTGATACCTTTATCTATCTATCTTCTTTATATCTTTGATTCTTTACACTCTCTTGAAACTTTTCTCCCTCTCCTTTTTGTTTCTGTGGTGGGATTTTAACACCTGAGAACAAAGGTGGCAGTGTTACTTTAACAAATGCCTTCACTCATAAAAGGTATTCTACTTTTGTCTCCCACAGGGAGGCCAGACATCAGTTTCAGCTACAAAGACTCTCCTGCAGACCCGGTAACCAGGAGGTCACAGGTTAGACATCCACTCTACGCCCACGTCTCCGCAACAGCCACGTGTCATGGCCTCCTCACTCCATTATAAGGGATCTGCTTTCAATCATCTGCCAGATATTGAAGGACGAAGTCCGATTTATTTATTTTTTTCTCCTCTCAATCAAACTTTCGTAAAATACGCCATGTATGATCTCATGGTTTTTGTTGGACACTTGGCTTTATCCGACACTTCACATCATGCTGTAATCCTCCTGGCCTCTGACCTCTTTCCATGCTAGCATTTTCCTCCTCCTTCCTTCCATCTGTGGACTCAATTTGAGATTTTATACGTCTGCTAAGAATTACTTGAACCTCAGGCGACAAAATGCACGTCAGCTATAGTTGTTATTCTGTGCAACAACAAAAGTAGTAGTAGAAGAAGTACTTATCCATCCGTCTTGAGACAGAGATGGACCACTTCGACACACTTGAGGCCACCGCTTGTGTGGTCTGCCCTTTGCCTTCTGCCGGGAAAGGCAGTCAAGTTGAGGGAGGAAAAGCAAGACAGGATGGAACCTGCTCTTCTGCTATCTGATCTCGATTTAGTCTTGAAAAGAGAGCAGAAGACTGGGAGAACGCGGAGAAATGGAGTCTTTCTTCAGGGCTAAAACTCATGCAGCAAATGTCCTTTCAAATCAAGCAGTGCTGAGACATGATTTTCTCAAAATAGCATTCTGAAAGGCGGCAGCAGCTTCAATCAGAGTAGCTGTTCACGGTTTGATTACCCTCGCTGTACTGCTTACACTCTCTTAAAAACAACTCTAACACCTGAACAGCTAAGAGATCCCTACTGCATTAACCGCCATAACAAATCTACTACGAAAAGAGGTTTAAAAAGTATTTTGGAATATGATTAGAAATTGCATCTTAACAACCATCAAGTAATCTGAGACCGCTCTCTGTATGGAAATGACAGACTTCATTAGAGGCACCAAAGCAGAACTAAGTCTGGATTGACACAGGAGTAGAGATAACTGATATGAAAGGCTTTATCCACGTATCAGCATTTCCATTCAAAGCCAGAGGGAATAACGACAAAGAAGCAGATAGAGACCGAGACTTGCTCGCCCACTGAACACATGGCTGCTGATGGAGACATTGGCTAAAGCTCAAGTTAAACTTGTGACCTTCCTGCAACAGCATGACACAGTCCCCCTAAACACCATCCAGTCACGATGACAGGATGAGGTCTGGTTCACTTGGGGTTAAAAAACAGACCATAGTCCCACCTCCCACCCTTGCCCTGATTAGATCCAGCTTTGGCAGGTCCAATCCAAGCTTGCTTTCAAGCAACTTTGCTCATTCGAGAGTGAAAAGAAGAGTACTTTCTCAAGTATTTCTATTTTCCTCCATATTACATCCATTTCCGCTGCTTCTCCTGATTTACATCAAATGCCACTGTTCAGTGCCAATGCAGGAAGTAGTGCCCTGATGAATTTAGTGTCCCTGTGAGTTTCAGCAGTTGCCCAAAGCAAACCAGAAAGTTTTCACTCTCCGATGAAATATCTCAACATATATTCTGGATGACAAAATTTGCTACAGGCATTCATGGTTCCCAGAGGAGGTGTTGCAGCAATTAGTGTGGTATTCATTTGATGTCAACGGCCCATTGATTGCCAGTTATGTGATTGGCCAGAGAAAGTTGATTCTGTTCCAACTCTTCGTTGCATTTCTTTTCTTTTCTTTCTTTTTTTTGGCATCTCCTGCAGTCCCTGCCACAGACCAAACGGATACCCACATTCAAATGAATGGGAGGACTGGCGTTTTTGCCGCAATGCCTGAATCGAATGACATTTTTCTTACCAACAACCTAACCAAACTATATGGTAGTGAATGGTCCAATATTGAAGTTTTTTTCCCAAGTTCTAGGTTTGAAAAATTGGAGCCTTCTACCTTCCACAGTATTCTAAGCCCCTCAAAGTGCCTCCTCTGTTGTGGGCTAATAAAGTCCAATAGACCAACACTCCATTAAGGCAAACAAATCCAATCAAGATTTGGGGAATGGGGTTAAAACAGACTGAGGTCGACTGGGAGGAGGTGCCAAAATTAATAGATTAGACAAGTGTGTGTGGTGGGGTTTTTTCTGGGGGGAGTCGGGCTGAATGGGGATGAATGACAGAGAGAGTGTGAAAGAGTTTGTGTGCAGCGTTCTCTGCTAAGCTCTACACAGTACCTATCATTACCAGATGTCACAGTGAGGGTGGCTGCCAGCCGAATCACTGCTTATTGCTTTAAACTCCAACTCCCTGCCTATTTCTCTTCTTCTCCTTCCTTCTTTCTTCTTCTTCTCTCTCTCTCTCTCTCCCTCTCCCTCTCTCTCTCTCTCTCTCTCTCTCTCTCTCCCTTTTCCATTTCCAGCTGTTTTTGGAGCATGCAGCGAGAACGGGGGGAAGTTCTCCGCCAATTGTTTCAGTCCTGAGAGGAGCTCGGCGGTCGGGCCCTCCCTCCTTCTATCTCTCTCCCCTCTCTCTCCTCTGTCTCTCTCCCTCTCTCTCTCTCTCCTCCCCTTGTTGTGACAGAGCACACCTGCTTGATCTTGGCTGCACGCGCTCCGAGTCCAATTACCCTATAGGCCCTCGCAGCCACTTCACAGTCTCATCCCCCACTCGACTGGATTTTTGGGAGTCAAGCTCATCTTGCACGCTTCTACTCTCTTTGCCTCGCTTCTTCTGAGAACAGGTAGGTTAATCCTTTAACTCTATGAGAGAGAAACAGTGGGTGATAGTGAGCTAGGTTTCACCATGGACTCATTTAACAGAGAATGTCTTACAAGAGTTGTTTGTTTTTTTGCTGGATTGTGACTCTTTGCATGACAAAATCTATGAGTCATGATTTTAAAGTCACATAATTTGCTGATTTTATTTTATAAAGATAAAACTACAGCTTGTGTTTTTCTTCTTTTGTTTTGCAGTTCCATTTGTGAAACTGTTGTCTGTTTGATTCCCTTCTTCATACGTTCAAGTATGTTATGTATAAAACCAATGTGTTGCCAGCTCTCACTCTCTTGGCTCTGTGATGAGAGACCTTTAATCAGTTCCAGTTCAATCTGCATACAGCTCAGTGAAAAGAGCAGAGGCTAGGGAAGGGGGTGTGGTAGTGCAGTTGATGCTGGTACCTCGCTCCTCTGCCAAAAAAAACCCTTATTCTCCTGGTCCATCATTAATCTCCAAGGTATCCACCACCATGTGATGTTTACAGCACTCTCCCAGTTTACAATTTCAGCTTGCCTTTTTTGTATTTGTTGCTTTTAGTGACACTTGTGTGATTGTTTGGATGTAACCCATATGGAAGTGCATTCCTCAACCTAGTTTTGTGAGTGTGGTAGTTTTATACACACCAAGTGAATCAGATTTGTAATACTTGTGATACTTATATTAAAGGGGTAGAGTGAGGGGAAGGCTGAAACTAACTTTCTAGTTAAGTTGTGTGCTCGTCTTGCGTCAGTGGAAAAATGCTTTTGTGTGATTCATTTGTCCCCTTTTCTCTTCTGTTTAGCTTTCTTCCATTACTTTCTTCTTTTTCTTTCACTGTGTCTTTTGGGAAGTCTACAAACAAATGAGGGAGGAGGAAAAGCTGAAATAACAATGCGGATTTCTACATGTTCTTTCAGCCCACTGTTGCTTGTGAAGACTGATATGGAAAAGTTGTTTCTGCTGCTTTCACACTTGTTTCCATTCCAGCAGTTGATCTTAGAATGCAACCAGACCGTTTCAACCCTAATCTCTTATCTGTCTGCTTCTGCGGCCCTGTTTCTTCTCAGTGTTAACCTTCTCTGCCCACTGTGGCGTTTGCTGCTGTGTTTTCACAGGATCAGAACGGGACCCAAATTGCTAGGGGCAACTTAAAGTAAGGAGCTTTGAAGATGAGATGAAAAAAAAGCTGTACCTGGCAATGCACAGTGCCATTAATCCCATAATGGTACGGCTTCCTCTATCAAAGAGTGGTCTGAAGGCTTCCCGGCAAGCCACCACACAACTCTAAGCTAACTCATTACATCCTTTTTTGCCAGCAGGGAAAAAACCCTAATAATGCTCAGCTGCACTGAAGGGAAACTGAACAAGAGAAGAATTGAGACAAGACTTAGAATACAGGCTAAAAGAGGCACAAACACTGTATGAAATACACTCATAAAAGCAATAAAAGTACTTCAGGAGTTCATACTTTTGAGTTGAGCTGAGCAGATGTTTAACATTTGAACCAGGAATGAGTGAACGGAAAGGTTAGGGGGGAGACAAGGCCCAGATTTGCACTCAGGGGCTGCATTTTTTTCCCATCTGGACTTCAACTCTCTGGGTCAAAAAAGAAGGAAAAAGAACAATGGAATTGAATGGACATCAGCCATGAAGGCTTTTCCCCCCCTCTTCGCTCACTGGGATACCAGAAAGTTCCACATGTCAGTCTTTCTGGCCAAAGTTTTAAGGGTCAGACAGAGAAAGAAAATACCATGAGCTGAGAGAGAAGCCGGGGAAGGAAGGAAAAGAGCACAAAAAAAGGGAGGAGGAGATGGAAAGAGAAGAAAGGGAGAGAAGGCTGGGAAGTTTGTCCACGTCTGTGCAGACTGTTGATAATGGGACTGAGGTTGATGGCAGACTGACAGCTCTTCTCATGGAACAGCTGAAATGTGGTCAAACCACTCGTTGGCTTTCTCATGCTATGGCTCCGCACAACAGGCATCCTTTAGAGACCCTGAAATGATCTCTCAGTCGTAGCTTTGCCTCTGCCACTTCATGCCTTTTCTCTGCACAAAGAAATTACCGATTGTAGTCAAAAAAGTGTCATTCTTGAAGCCAGAACAACGTGCAAAAACGCATGGGAGCATGGACGCCTATTTTCCAGACGAGGCTGATTTGGCCTAACTCCTATTATTACAAGAACTTTTTGGCTCTGGAATTGTTTGTTGGCCATGTCTTTGCATATTTTAGGATACACATGTTCTTGCTCACAAAATCCCCCGATATATCAGAAATCTGTTGAAGATAACGCCCACTGGCTCCTCACTGCCACCACCTTAAGGAACGGCTCATAAAAATCACTTGCATCTTTTCATTTCAGCGTTATTATTGATCATACTTGTGCTGTAACTGTGTGGGAGGGGAACCCACGTTCATTTGGCGATGGGTTAAAAGGGCCACACGTGTTTTAAACGTCCCGTGGCCTTGTAAATACCTTTCGGTGATTCATTGCTGACAGACGCTCTGGAGAGATAGACGCAGGCCTGTGGAGAGTTAGAAGGGTGGAGGGGGAGGTGGTAGACGGGGGCCGGTGTCTGCTTTATATTGTTTCCAAAAAATCACGTCACGATGGTGCTGAACCCCCGAGTGTGTTTCTTTCACGAGTGAAAGGTTTTTTTAGATATGATGATCGTCCTGTGGGTGTCTCATTGAGTTTTCTCAGCATTTCAATGAAAGGCAGTGACAAAGAGGAGAATGTGACAAAGCAAAGGAAGGAAAATTACTTTACTCCCTCATGCGCGCGCTGCTTCCTGTCTGGGAATCATTAGTAATGCTGGGGCCAGACTTGGGGAAGATCGGAGGGAGGGAAGAGACAAAAGAGGGACACAGGAGAATTGACAAGGATGCCGCCGCCACAGGAAATGTCAACCTCCACCCCCTTTTTTTTTCTTGGTCAGACATGGGGATGATGATTCGCAGGTTTCAGAGACACGGAGAAGATAGAGATGGTTTGTGGACAATTTACCACATGTCCTTTTCTTGATGTGGCAGATTGTAAATCCTTTGAAAAGTACAGACTAAACTTTCTCACAGCTGTTTGCGCTTTTTACTTTTTGATACATCATTTATCTTTACCCACCATACTTCCATGTGCTGACCTTTCAAGGTCTCTTTGGAAGGCTTGGGTTCATGTTTCCAACTTTCTTCACCAGTGCGTGAACATCCTCACCCAAATCCTGTTTCTCAAAACAAAAGTCTATTAGTATGAAACTACTGTGTAGCAATTCCTGCCACATTAGCACGGATTAGTGTCAGTCCAGTTCTTGTGAATAAAGCCTGGCCCATTTTCATCTTGTAAGTTGGCATGTAGCCGTACAATGATGTGATGAAGCCAGTGAAACTCTCCCGTATCATTTCAATATAATTTCATAAGGATACATAATAAAAAGAACTTAGGAGTTTATAATGGTACAGTTGGTGTACCAAAATGTTAAAACCACTTTTTTATTTTTTTAAAGAATGTCATGAATAAGTTACAAACAAAACTCAAACAGAAAAAAAATCATCAAAGTTGAATCTGAGCAATGTGTGATTTCTTACCAAGCTGCAGAGCACAACCTTGAGGTTTGACTTCCAGCTTTGACTTCCAGCTTGGTGTGATCTTGGACACAAAGCGATAAGAGGAATACCTTTTCATCCCAAATCTCTCTTTGAGGGAATGATAAATGTTGAGATACAGAGTTTGCATGGTCAGGTCATGTTCTAGCATGCTCTGTTGGCAGCCCTCTGGGTTTAGCATGCACACACACATATCCGTGTGTTAGAGGAGCCTGTGTTGTGTGTCAGTAGATCCATCAGGTGTGTGTGTATGGAGGTGGGGGCACCTTTTTACAGCGAGCCAGCCTGCAGGGCCGGTCACATCCGAGCACACTGGTAATGAAAGAACCACCGCCTGGGGCACAGTAGGTCGTCTCATGCATAAAGCTGGGAAAAGCCTCGAATTTCACCTGAAAAAGATTGCATTTGACCAGAATTCCTTGTTCTGTTGTAAGTTAGAACGGCCTTTTATGCTCAGATGGGCCTCTGTTGACCGTGTACCAATTATTTCACCACTCTACAGAGCAATAAGACTACAAAGTACAGGCCTCTATCTCCAGATCCAGAAGGTCCTAACTCAATAATATTAATACCACATATATTTATCCTGCAACTGTGGTTATAAAAGTTGTATTCAATGTCCCAACCAATAATCCCTGAATATCTCTTATGTTCCTTCTTCCCTGGTTTTGTCTCATAGTCTCACCATCAAAAACTCCTGGACCTGATTATGACTAACAATAGCAGTAATTCTTATTGAGCCATTAAATGCCCATAGAGCTTGGTTCTCTTCTTCTTGCCTGTCTGGTTCACATTTGAAGCTGTTGAAGCATTTACGGACAGAAGGTTGATGGATTGATGGCAGGACGCATGGAGGGCCATCTGAAATCCTGCACCGATGCACATGTATCTCTGTGTATGTGCTTGTGGCCACGGGGTCAAAGCGGGGAGATAAGGTTCAGCTAACGGCGGTCAAACCTGTTATTTAATGTGCATTGCTTCTCCTTTGAGGAGCGCTCGTACACTGGCTTTGAAGATCATTCTGAATGTTCCAGCCTGCAAGATGTGCCAGATGTGAGGAGTTCACGATGTTAGCACCTCCTCTGAAAAAGTGATAAACTGACTTTCACATACTTTCCAGTATTGGCAATTAATGTCTCATACTACGAGACAAACCTACCTGGCACTCAGGCGGGATGAAAACAGGCCATCAAAAAGGCATCTACAAGCACTTTTTAACCCAAGAGTGCTTTGCAGCCCTAAATCCCCAAAAATTACAGCTGCTGCCAAGTCTGCAGACAAGGTTTTTGTTGGATTGAGATTGCAGCTGCACTTAGATAAGAGCCTGACGCAGCCAAGGTTACTCAGCCTGTCGATGACTGGAACAACGTGTACTCTGGATCTACTGTACGTCCAGAGCTCTTTGTTTCAACACCTCCCACTACAGTACATACTCCATGTTTCCAAGTGAAACAAAATGGCAAACGTTTTGCATGGAAAACTACATTTACGCACCGAAAATCGTGTGACGCGATTCCAGGCTCTGAGTGCCGACTTATGAAATCCCCCCTTTTGAAAGTTTTTTCCACTTCAGAGCAACAGAACAAGATAATTAAAACAAGATACAATCAAAGGCAGAGCTGTCCCAAGACAATTCTCCTCTGGATGGAAGTGATTTCAAGCTCGGTTGTACTGTATGCAAGCACTGTAACCACTGGACTGAAGCTGTACAGTGTGTCAAAGTGGTGGCTGTTCTGTGCACAGCGATTATAATTACTGCTTGTGTTGAGAGTCCCTCTGAGACCTGATCCCGTGACCTGACGTAACCCTAACCTGGTTTTACACAACATGAGCATCTCTGTCTCTTGCTTTCTCGTAAAGACACATACTGTTGAAAAACTGTGAATTTAGTATATTTATTTGCACAGTATATACACACATACAGTATTGGCCATATAAATCATATAAACCAGCCCAGAGTCATTTACGGTTCTGGCCTACTAATGTTTTTGGGTCAGTTTCATCATCCTGGTCACAATGTTCAGGTCATGGTCCGTTGCAGACCAGCTACTTTCAAATCATTTGTTAGCAGCTGCGGCTCAAATCCGCCCTTCAATTATTGTGGCACCAAGAGGGAAGGAGCAACGTTGGGCTGTACGCATGACAGGCAGATTGCTGGGTCTTCTAGACTCTAGTGTGTGTGTGTGTGTGTGTGTGTGTCTGTGTGTGTGTGTGTGGCTCTGTGAAAGGTCAGGGAGTTTTGTGTATCTCCATGCAGTTTGCGTCTAAGAGAGTGTGTGGATGTGTCAACTGGTTTTGTGGTTGTGTTTAGAAATAGAAGCTAGCGTCAGGAAGCAGGATTCTCCCAGTGACTCCACTAGAACCATAGATGCATTCGCCCTAAAGGACTTTAATTGCTAAATGATTAATGTGATTGATGACTTTTGAATCGAAAATGTAGCACAGAGGCAGCCCTGAAATCCCCCATGATGCATTCCCGGTGTATGACGGGAAAAGCTAATGCAGATGTTAATTTAGCAAAAACTAGACTATTGCACCAACAGTAAAACATGAGTACACAGTTTAGTCACATAGGGGCTTTTCTCCTGCTGGGTGTAGGTGGAAATATTGGGGAAAATATATTATCCACATTTACATCTAAAAACTACAGGTTAAGAGTGTTTGAAAAGCAAAATAGCTAATGTTAAACTTTGTAAAGTTAACATACACATAGTTAGCAATGGATCCATGCTTGATAACTGGTTACTAAAGGAAATGGATAAATGGTTTATAGCTAACATCCAACTTCTGCAAAGTGGTAGTAAGAAATATTAAATTGTCCAATTTCAAATGTACAAAAACAGTAAAATCTTACTTTCTCTATAATTATAGGTGTTAGATTCCAGTTTAACACCTGTATCCAGTACCATTACTTTTTACTGCAGGTCTTTGCTCTGTTTGCTTTGTAACATAATCATGCGGTACCCCGAAGGTGCCCCTCCGACAAAGTACCTCTGTGTCATTTTTTCATTTTGGTTTGTGCTCACCCCTGCACTATCACCTTTCACCTTCTGTCTAAAACGGACCACTAATAGCCTCTTTGACCAACCTCACTAAATTGTTACACCCTAGTGTTTGACCTTCTCACACCCACCTCTCACCTTTTACTCTTTGCCTCTCTGGATGTCAATCAGTGTCTCTTGCTCTGTCTTTCTCTCACTGTGTCCTTCTCTCTGTCCGGCGGGAATCAAACCCCTTCACAGCGAATGAGAAAGAAACCACGACGATGGTTCCAGAGCTAAATCATAGGCAGACTATTTTGAAAGTGTATCCAACCAAAACCTTTGAACTGTGCCCTCTTGTCCTCCAGGCTCCCCGCTAGCAGCACCATGAGGTCAGCATGTCTCTCTCTGCTCCTGGTCACCGCCTGCTGGGCTCTGCCCTTCCGCCAGTCCGGCTTTCTGGACTTCATGATGGAGGATGAAGGATCGGCCGTTGCTGCAACTCCAGACGTTCTTGGGACTCCAGTCATTCATGAGGAACGAGACCTGGGCTTCCCTGTGGTGACGGGACCCAAGTGCCCCTTCAGATGCCAGTGCCACCTGAGAGTGATCCAGTGCTCTGACCTTGGTAAGAAAAAGGCACTGATGGTTCATATGGTACCTTCTTAATCCCACACATTGGCCATCTTGATCTCATGACTTGGTCAAACTCTTTTTTTCAGTATTAGACTAAATGCAACCTGATTCTTGTTCACATACATTGTTTTTATCCACATTTGGATTTCAAACAAGAGCTCACACAGCTTAAATGGATGAGGTCAGATGGGTGTCTGCAATACTTTTACTGTACTTTTATTATGCTGAGTGACAAACCGTTTTTTTTTAAGAGCAGAAAATTCCCCGACTTTAGAAACCGTCTCCACCATCCACCCAAACCCACATGTTCGTTTCAGGGTTATGTTAAGCATTAATGCAAAGTCCTCCGGAGAACATGACACTGATGTTGACGCCTTAAATGCTCACAGATGATGTGAGCCCTTAGTTCACTTCCTGTAACAATTTCATTATTTACCCTTTCTTGGCGAATTGTTTTTTTTTTTAAGTATAGTGGAGATTAAAAGTTAGATCGGGCATCGGAAAGTCAAAGCTTACTCATCAAGGTTGAAAGACTCCAATTATTTCACTGTTTTTTCTTTAATTCAGCACAGTCACAACAATTTACGCGATTGCCATCTCTGTTGTTTGGGGCCAATCCGCTCTGTTAGTCTCCTCTGATACAAAACAGCTTGAGTCATCTCACAAAACGTTGTCACAGGAAAAAGTCCCCGAGCTCATTTATTCTTGTATATTACATAAAAACGCTTCGCTACGCAGTGGCTTTTTTGGCTCCAGTTTTTATTTGGAAAGGATGGTGCAGGAGCTTCAAGGAGGCAGATGAAGGAGAGGAATTAGTGACACAGATGGACATGATACAATAAAAAGGAGGAGTAGGCAGCTCAGAACTACTTTAATGAGCTTTGGAGAGGGCCAGGGTTGAGACGGTCAAACCAAATGGCGTTATAGAATAAGTATAAGCAGAGCTTGCAGACAGACAGGCAGGCCCAGGTGGCTCAACAGAGTGACAGACAGTTGGAGAGAGTGATGTTCAGGAAAAGACCTGTTCCATTACATCAGTCCTCCAGCGGGGCCCCAGTCAGACGGCTGGACTCCCAACTCCTGCATCAGCACTGTTGGCCCCCGCGCCTCCATCTGTTCCCCAGATCTGCTGGCCTGCATGCAAACACACACACACACACACACACACACACACACAGGATTAAAAACTATACAGATATATTTCGCCACAACACCCTTTCACTTTTCTAGATATATCAGAGTTTGTAGCTGGCAGGATGACTAAATAAACAGAAAGTTGAGTTCTAATGAGTTGTGGTTGTGTTTGCCAACTGTTTTGAAAGAGGTTTAGCTGATCTATAAACATCCAGATCAACGTGTCTTGTCCGGACAAAGAGCTAGGAGGTTGCTCAAAATGTCCAGCATAGCCCGAAGCAATCGTAATTAATCGATCTGCTTTAAAGTGGTGATTAATAGCGATGACACTAATAGTGGGGGCGAAACTTAAAGTGTTGTTTTTCTTGTTCATTTCTGGGAAGCGAGATACTGACCGGAGCATGACATTCAAATAATTTATTTGTGTTTATGTTTTCATCATCATGACACTGTACTAATCATTTTGTTTTATAACCCCACCAAAAGATGACCCTTTGTACAAGATTTCCTCTAGTAGTATTGAGGGGGTATTTTGACCCGACTAATTTTATTTTCAGGGTTGTTGTTTTTTAATTATTATAAATGCAGGTATTAACTGCAAAAAAACTTTTATTAAAACTATTTTCACTTTTCTTAAGATATACTCTGGTATATAATTAACAAGTAATTTGTGTTTCCCACCTCATATTCTGTTACAGGACAGAATATTTTAAACTCTGTCACCAAATAATGTAGATAATGTAAATTGTTGTGAAGCATCTCGTCCTTTTTCTTAAGGAAAGCTGGGTGTTCCTCAACAAAAATCTATAAAAAACTGAGCCAATTACCTTTCTAAACTGGTAACAATGGCAAGCTGGAGTTTTGTTTTGCATTCCCATAAAGTTGGGGTGCTTTAAAAAAAAAAAGTATTAAGAGCGTCTGACTTTTAGAGAGTAATAAAAACAAATGTTTGTGCAAGCATAGAGGTATAAAGTGTGGCGCTGCAATGATGATGGCGGCCACAAACAGCTGTGACGGTTTGTGGGTCGTCCACTGCCGAGTTAGGAAAAAGCTGACAGAAAAGCAAAGCTGGCTTGAAGTAATGTTTGGGGCAAGCTGAAGTCATCGCAAGCTTTTAGGACAGAATGTGTCCAGACGTACGTACGTATGTGGACCAGAGATGCAGAACGTAAGCGTCTTTGTTAAACAGTTTATCCTACGCCTTTTGTAAACTGTCCATTATGAATGGGGGGGGGGGGGGGGGTTACCACGGATGCACAAGAGCACACACTATGACTCCCAGCTGTCTTTGCTCTACCACTTCATCAGCCTTTCACTACAGATGCCATTTTCACATGCAGGCAAAGTGATCCAGTGTGAGCTCAGTGTCCAGGTATGCAGTCCCTTACTTACTCCAAAGGAAATTTGTTTTAAGGTCCAATTCCACCATGTGTGCTTCGGAGCACATCAAACACTTATTTGGTCCCTTTAGAAACCCATTCAGCTCCAAGTCCCTATCGTCGGGACTTTGGGTTGCATGCTACACTGACAAAGCAGACGTTGTTATGGTGTCGCTTCTGTAAACTCTGTTTCTCTTTCCTGCCCGACCAGATTTCATTATGTCATAACAGATCATAAGAGCTCCCAGCCCTTAAAACAAATTGGGAAACTCTAGTTCCAGCAGCAGGTTATCCAATGCATATAAACACTAAGAAGTGAAGGGTGACATCCAAATTTGTTGCAGTTTTTGGTAAATGCCATGAGGTAGAGTGAGATATGCAAATTCATCATTAGCCACGTAAATCACTTTTTTTTACTCCAACAGCTCACTTAAAAGTATTGACAAGAGCATTAACAGAAAAAAAACAAACTCAAACATCTCTGGAGCAAAATGACCAAAACGGTTCCAACTTTGGCATTTTGTGTTCCCACTTAAATTAAGAACATTTTAATTGAATGCTGATGCAGTTGGTTTGGGCAATTGTGAATGGAGCAATCATACTCTGGTGCAGACCAGATCAACAGATCCTGTATATGTCAGGGACCAACATGCAAGGGACATCTGCAGAAGTCTGATGAAAAAGATTACAAAAGAAAGACAATAGTGATGTTTACAACATCTACTTGAGATAGAATGGAGGTGAATGGTGCACAGTAGAACAGTGTCAAAATGAAAAAACTTGGATAGCAATATCTCAAAGTCCACAATTCCCCACTCCTTTTGGACAAGCCCTTGCAATTGAACCTTTTATTACATCCAATATTGAATACATTGATCCAATATTTCAATTTGTGCACTGTGAAAGCGAAAAACAAACAAAAGTGCTTATTTCACCAAAGCCAAAATGACTATTGCTTGTGAAGGACTAATAGGTCTTCAGTATTTAGTTTAAACTCTACAATTGCTGGAAACTGACCATCAAAGACTCTCTGTGGTCATGGAGACGAGTAGGTAACCACATTTAGTGGGTTACGTCTCGTCAACAAACCCACAGCTGTCAACAGCTCACCTCTAACTTAGCTCCCTATTACGCAACATTCTGATGGATTTACTGCAGTCATACTCTCCATCTGATTACACAATGTCTCTCAAAAAATTCCCCTCCAGGTCTGAAGTCAGTTCCTGAGGACATCCCAGACGACACCACCCTGCTGGACCTGCAGAACAACAAGATCACCGAGATCAAGGAGAACGACTTCAAGAATCTCAAAGGACTACATGTAAGAGACATTTCATTTCCATCTGCAGAGCATCGGGGTTGATTATTATTCCTAACGGTATGTAACCATAACGGCAACCCTTCAATATGAAGCCCATGGGGACACAAATCTTTTTAAATGATTCATTAGTTGTTTTTCCCCTTTCATTTCCTGAGTACTCAGTGTTGTGTACCATATTGCTCAATGTGACCCACCCCAGAGCAACTGCTCATCCCAAAAACATGGACCCCACTTCACCTCCCATCCTCATCCTCCCTCAATCCTCCTCCACATATCCTCCACTCTGCTGGTCACCAGGTGCATGGAAACTATTCACCCGTAGGCCTTATACCCTCACGCCTTCAAACTCCTGTTGGCTTCTTGTTTGCAATAAATACCTCCGTCTGACGTCCAGAGCTGTTTCCTCTGTAATGTAACTGGCCTCTCAAGGGAATGGACCACATACCTCACATTGCCCTGTGTCTGCTTTATATGAAAGTGGAACCGCAGGGGAGTCGTCTTAAAAAAAATGCTTTAGGGATAACTCTAGACTGGACTTGAACTTGGCCCTCCATCTTGACAGCAACAGGCACCTGGTTGAAACAGCTGCTGAGCTGAAAATGTCCTGTTTTGGTTGAATCACATCTGGAAAGTACATCTTTTCAATTGTCCCATGGTGCATTTGTGGCAGGAAGTGTTTGAGTGGAACAAAAACAACGAGAGCAACTGAGGTGTAACATTTCAAATAAAGTTCAAATTCCATAATAATAGATGTGAATTTAAATAAACAGACAGCAGTTAAGATGCCAGACTGAATTCCTTGAATTCATCTTCTCATGCGGTGCTTTCACTTCCCCCCAAAATGTTGTGGAAATAGTGGTAAAAGCCATAACACACCATGCAGAAAGAATTCGAAAAACAGCATCTCATCTCCATTACAGGCTCTGATCCTGGTGAACAACCAAATCACCATCATCCACGCCAAGGCCCTCAGCCCTCTGACCAAGCTGCAGCGTCTCTACCTGTCCAAGAACATGCTGAAGGATATGCCCGCCAACATGCCCAAGAGCCTGCAGGAGCTGCGCATCCATGAAAACCAGATCACCAAGATCAAAAAGTCCTCCTTCCAGGGCATGTCCTATGTCATCGTCATGGGTATGAAAACAAAATAGTTCCCGATTCCTTCAAAGAAATGCAGATATTTATTTGGATGGCAAGAGGTCTATATTTTTAGCAGCGGGTCACATCTCCCGAGGTTTCGCAGAATGCTACAGTTCAGCAGGAGGGATAATAACATTTGCTCGGAGTGAAACCTATGTTTAAAATGTCATTTTTCCATAGTCTGTGCCGAGTTTTCTAGTCATTTTGTGAAAAACCACATCCTCGTTTAGCCGTAGTTCAATTTTGATCAAAGTGCCTCAGAATTAAGTTGAGGATTATTTGAGAATATATAGAAATATTCATGTCACCAGTGTAACATGTTCAAAGGCAAACAATGGCCCCGCTCGAATGGCGCAAATAAGAGTTTTGCAAACACACAACCTGCCTCAGGTCACACTGGTCCCCTTCACCAGCTGTGAAGGATGAAAGCATTTTATCCAGTAATTTTATTTATTGTTCAAGTAGGCACTTGCGTGGGAATGGTGAATTAAGTTTGCTTTATTTCACTGCAGAGACCAGATTGACACGTCACAGTCTGGAAGTGATGACTGCTGCAGACTGCATGCGTGATTACTCAGCATGTGTTTCATTTTATGAGATTTGTTAGTCCTTTCATTTTCCTTCCTTGTCACTTCGACAACTCCTCTCTAACTTCCTGTTCCACAAATTTAAAAAACTGTCATTGCATGTCATCAATTAAAAAATGTATGGTTTCAATCACCTAAAATGCAATTATTTCAGAATTAGGATCCGTGACAAATAGGGCCCTTCCGGTGTGGTGCAAGGCACATTACACAAGCGTTTCTCTTTCCCCAAGCCTTTGTTTATTCATGACTCAGCTCTATTTTCCTGTAACAAACCAGCAGAGGAATCACAGATGTGATCAGTTACTGCTGTTCTCTCTCTCTCTCCTTTCAGTCAGTGCTCACAATTGTTATTTTATTCATTTATATTTTCAGAGCTCGGCTCCAACCCTCTCAAGAGTGCAGGAATCGAGGCCGGTGCTTTTGCTGACCTGAAAAGAGTCTCCTACATTCGCATTGCAGACACGGGCATCACAGAGATCCCCAAAGGTAAATCTCTGATATCTATTTCCCCGAATGATTTGGCTTAATCCAGGTTTTATCCAGTCAGGGTCAACCAAACACAACTATGCATGCTTGGATTTAAGTGTCCTGCATAACAATGGGCTCAATGTGGAAACGCACAAACTGTGCAGCATGGTAATTCAAAACTGGCCTCTCTCAGGCTGGGAACGTGTCTGGTGTATTTAGTGAAAGGGTACGGACTTAATAGACTTGGAAACTTAATGCCCTTGATAAACAATCTGTATTTTTTTGATGAAAGTCAACGTTGCAAGTTGCTAACAAACTAAATACTATACTTCCTTAAGTCATCGTTTGATTGATGGTGGTAACTCGTCTTGTGGGTTGACAGGTCTGCCGAGCTCTCTCTCTGAGCTCCACCTGGATGGAAACAAGATCTCCAAGGTGACGGCGGGCAGCCTCAAGGGCCTGAAGACCCTGGCCAAGTAATCCGAATTATCATTCTCTCCCTAATATTGTCTTCTATTTTAAACTTACATTAACAGAAAGACTACAGTATAGGTAAACTCCAGCCATCGTGGCCACTCATGGCAATTACAATGCCATTGCGGTTCCCTAATATTTTCGAGTCATGTTTGTGACGTACGATGTGTTAGCTTTTTATATATAACCATTTCAACGTTTCTGTGCTATGCCAACACGTAGCACAGGTAGCACATTCGCTGAATAATGTCAGTTACACAGCTCTCTCCATCTCAATGTAGCTAACAATGTCAGTTAGCTCTATCTAAGCTATCCAAAGTTTGCTAACGGTGTCAGTCTATCTAAGATAGCTAACATTTGCTAGCAAGTAGCCACTATGATCTGCTGGTCCAGACCAGGTGTGTTGTAGCAGAAACCCCATTTTATTTTGTATTTACATATTAGTATGATTTGAGCTTTTCATTTGTTCCATTCATTTTCAAGTGTGTTAGCATTAGCCACTGTTAGCTACCCGTAGCATTTCTGTGTTGAATTTGGCAAGGTGCGAGTTAGTACTTACAAGCTCAGCTTTTCGCTTGTAAGAGAATTTCCCCATTTCTTCTTGCGAATGTTACATCGTCTCCCCTCCAGAAACACGAGGCACATTTGTTATTCGGTTTTTCATGCCGTGTCATGTTTTTATTCACCGGCTTGACATGTATCAGAGTTATTGGGATTTACTGTATAACAAAACCCGAGACCTCAGCAGTAGTTTTATCAAAATAACCGGTTTGCTCAAAAATTGTGGATACACAGTTTATAAGATTACTGCCCCGATTGTGCCAAACATACCAGACGAGAACAAAGAGGGCTTTGATGCATCAAGTCTCGAGTAGGTTGGAGAGGATGTGAGAGAAGGATAGTTTTTATTTTCCATTCACTCATAATTTAGGAAAAAGACTGGGAAAGTAATGGCCTCCATGACAGGTAGATTTTTTTTTTTTTTTTGGTATCCTCATTTCCTCAGCTCATTTTTTTTCCTCCCATATTGTTAGCTAATGGTAATTTTGGCAGCCTGATTGTGCTTTTGTGCTGCTACACATTTCCACGTCTCATCTATTGCTGATTTTTTCTTTCCGTGCAGGCTGGGTCTGAGTTACAATGAGATCAGCTCTGTGGAAAATGGAACTCTGGTTAACGTCCCCCACCTGCGAGAGCTGCACCTCGACAACAACGCCCTGACCAGCGTTCCTGCCGGCCTGTCCGACCACAAGTACATCCAGGTATGTACCGGTTCGGTAAATTAACTCGTCAGTGTCACTGATTTTCTCATGGCGCGATCACACACACAGCTCATTTACTCTGATCTCAACCATACTGGAAAAGTTGACTTTTCATTTTTTTGCAATTGGTTTGCTTAGATTCACACCGCTCGATTACAAGTCAACGAATGCTTCCATAACAAAAGACACATGGATTCATTTAGGTTGTTTATTGAGTGTTAGTAGCCTGTCGTGCTATGTCAGCTTTTGGCAGTAGAGTGTAAAGCAGACCTGAGTCAAGGTTCTTAACTGTAGTTTGACCTCAGTTTATTTCATGCTTTCATTCGGCTTCTCATGGCTAAGTTACTGCTGCTTCTATCACATCACCATAAACCCTTTTTGCTGTCGGGGACTGACGTTTTCATGGTATTGTTCTCTGCAGCCAGAACAAACAAAAGTATGGTAAGAAAAAAGTTTGGAGAAATAACTCCGGATTGCAGTAGTGGTGGAAGAAGTAGTTATTATTATAATAATAATAATAATAATAATAATAATAATAATAATAATAATAATAATAGTAATAATAATAACCTGCACTCTCAAAATTAGGACGTTGAAATCAAAACTTCACCATAACAATTATAACACAACGCACAACGGAAGTGGAACTTATGTGCTCTGTTTTTTTTTCACGTTGGTGATTTCTTCTTTTTTTTAATATAGATTTTAGCTCTTTTTGTGGTCTTCTGTTCTTGGCATATTCCGTTGTATAAGATGGCAATTCTACTTCCCTAATTCACTCTTTTCTCCATGTGAAGTTTGCGAGGTTTTCGAAATCTGTAATTAGCATTATATTGTCTGACCCAGTGAGTGAGAGCTTCCATCCTTTTCGTTCTTATTTCTAGGATCCATCTCATCCCACTTAACCATAATGCAGAGAACTACTGTGCACACAATACTCAGCATGATTCTTATGCTCTTTTATTTTATTTTTTTTATGTGCGTCTGTTTCTCATATGCATCTAAAGCTGAACTTGTTCTCAAGTATCAAGCAGCATCAACTCTAATTTATTTGGATGAATAATTTTGTATGTAATGTAATGTAATAATAGTACATCCGAAAGAGTGGAAAAATCATTTTGGGCTTTCTCTAACTATTATTTATTGGGTGACTTATGATTATCTTCTTTATCTGCCGTATTTTGGAAAAGCTAAATTGTTGCCATGCACGTCCCACTCAGTGACCGAGGGTTGTCATTATTTAAATCCCTTTTTCTAGGTGGTCTACCTCCATGCCAACAAGATCGCTGCTGTGGGAACAGAAGACTTCTGTCCTCCTGGCCTCAACCACAAGAAGGCCATGTACTCCGGCATCAGCCTGTTCAGCAACCCTGTGCCTTACTGGGAAGTCCAGCCCATCACCTTCCGCTGTGTCTTCGACCGCTCCGCCATCCAGCTCGGCAACTACAGGAAGAAGTAGAGCGCCCCGCCCCACCCCCGCGCACACCTCTGCGAGGAAGTGTGTGTTTTGTAAATGAGTGTGTGAAAGTTTTCTAAGTGTGCGTGTTCGACCGCAGCCCCACAACACTGACCCCTCCCGCACAAACGATGATGTCATTAACCGCGCACTCATTTCAAATCGATAGTGGACGTGGACCTCAAAACGGGACATGTCCTTTTCATTATTCAGCTTCAAGGTTGGAGCAGCAGTAGTACACACATGGCTTACGGCAAACACCAGCGTACCACGGTGATGCTCTCACACACAGCACATCATTCATAGAAGCAGTTTAGCAACCAGTTATCATTACAGTCATTTTCTCATATACATGCAGTACAATATTATTCTCATTTCAGTGGACAAATTAAAAACATTCAGAAGATGATCCCTGACCAAAAAAAGATTTGAAACCTCACTCAGTGGAAAATGTAATAAAATCCCACTTTGATCAACTTTCTCGAAATTAAGCCAAGCTATGAATTATAAAGAAAGCTGACCTGTAGAGCAGGCAGCAAGGGGTTGACTTGTGTTTTACAATACCTGTAACAACTGGTATATTAGAGTGTACTAGATATTACCTGTGTACTAGGACTACCATTCAGAGTGTATCAATACCACGCCGCACTCTTGAAAGAACTCTGGGTTTCTATTTGTTTTGTACTCGATTCTAGTAGAGATAAAAAGCAACCGTGACTTCTATCACATTGTGATTTCTTGTGCTTACTTCAGTGTCCATTTAGTTTCCGGGTGTTTTTACACTTTTTCCATTCATCGCATTTCCTCTCATGTTCCTCTCAGTGTATGTTGTTCCATTTTAAAAAAAAGAACGAAGAAAAAAGGTGAAAATAGCTTATAAAAATGTAGAATAAACCATGTTTAAAACAGAAGCCATTCCCAAAGATTTATATGCATGCTCTTTTTTTTTTCTTTCAACTTAAACCTGGTGCTTTCTGGAATATCTTTTTTAATCTGTGTATGTATTTCTCTCCATGTTTGCCTGCCCTTTATTTTTATTTTTTTTCAAAGTAAAAAAAAAAAAAAAAAAAGATGGTGTATGTGGACTGGCATGCCCACTGCAACCATGTTGGTGTGAATGTTGTATGTATAGACGCTGTATATAAATGCTGTATAAAAAAAAAAAAAACTTTCATTTGCTTAAAGGCACTAGCACTTACCATAGCTCAGACTTAATATATCAGCAACAAAAGGTTTTCCTCTTTTTTTTCTCTCCCCGGAGCAGGGGCTCCAGCTAAGGTGTCCTGAACAAAATAAAAATACTAATGGAAAAAGTAACCGTTTTTGATGGATGTAATGACCAGAACGTGAATTAATGATCAATGACAGTGAATGGAGATTTGTGCTTCCGGTCACTGGATGGCGCTGCAATAGAGCGCAAATACAAAGAAGGCAGTGGCTTCCCGGCGAACAAGGTCAAGAGGAGGCACAGGTACTTAAAAATGTACTGAGAGACAGGTGAGACACCTTAACACTAAACATACACTTTAGATGATAAAAAAAAAGAAACCTCGACAAAGACTTGAAATGTCTAATAAGTTTGCAAGGGTGAGGTATTCATGCTTATTAATGTTTGGTAAGGACTTTAATAAAAGTGGAAATTATAACTTTAAAAGACACTTCATCTAGTTTGTCTTCACAAAACACTAGTTTCTTGTTATCTGGTAACAAGTCACATTAGAGATGTTGCAACTCAGCATCAAGACTTGTCAAAGAATAAAAATGAGTCAAACAAGGAAGGACTTTCATCCAGGAGACCACTGTTCATGTCCTGTAGGAAACTAAAGGAAAACAATGACTTTTTGTCACAAGAGTCACGTGAGTCGTTAGTCACTCAAGTTAATGTCACTTCGCTCTTTACATTAATCAAAGTTTTGATACCTAAACCTAACTTCCTGTGAATATGAGGGTTTATTTTTGAAAAGACATGTAACGAGTAGATGGTGTGTCCATAACTGACACTAGAGAGGGAACCTAGAGCGTCACAGTTTGAAGCTTTGACCACTGACCAAAAATCGGTATTTGACAAGTTGGGTGTGAGAATGTTAGAGAACTTTCAGTTTCCTTTATAATAAAATATTTAATTATATTACCACTGGGAGACAACATACAGTACTTATTGTGTGGTTGATTAGGTTATAATATACATGCTGTTTTTCCTTGATCCTGTGCAGGGCTCATAAGGGGTGGAGCCATTCCCAGCATGCATTGGCCAAGAGTCAGGGTGCATCACAGGATGTACTGTATACATTTACAGGACATATGCCTCTATACACACACACACACACACACACACACACACACACACACACACACACAAATAGACAGACAACACATTTATAGTCTCCAGTCCACCGTTTCCGTGGTTTGTGGGAGGAAACCAGAGCTCCCCAAGGAGAATCGAACTGACACAGGGAGAACATGCAAACTCCACCAGGGCCAGCAGGTTCGATAACAGACTTGCTGTGGGTGGACAATGTGAATCACCAAGCCTTCGTGACACATTCAGGTCACGTGGGGAGTCAGAACATTTGGGTGGAGGGTCTAAAGAAGGTTAAAAAAAGAAAATCCATCTCATGGTAGATAAATTCCAAGCTACTTCTGCAGCCTCCAACCCTTATTGATGCGTTTTATGCGTTCTATGGTCTGAGGTATATATATATATATATATATATATATATATGCACACACACACACATACACACACACACATACCACACACTGTATATATATTTGCACAAGGACCATTTCTGGCATCTGAGCCACCAGTGATTTATAGTCGTTCAGTCATTTAAGAAACTGTAATGGGAATATTTGGGTTAAAGAAATAAAATGGTGGTTGAGACTCCTGCCTCTGGAAGCAACGTGTACAGCATGCAATGATCAATGCTTATAAGAATAGTTTTCTGACTTTCAACAATTTTTCATTGTGCTGCATTTTGGATTCTTAGAATTGACACACAATAAGAGTTATTTAATTATTTTCAACACACTTCTGTTTCTCTATTATTGATTTGCCACTAATGTTAGACACGTGGTTCAAACAATTCTTATTATCATATCAGCAACAACAAAAATGGGAAGTGTGAGGGATCAATAGAATGCTCTGTAGAAGCAGATAAATGATAGAATATGTGCTAAGACTGACAAAGTATATAACTTTTCATTTATTTCATCAACTTAACTGATCAAAAAACTGTTCAAAGTTGTCATCTTTGGGCCTCCATAGAATGTCTTCCCTCACTTAAAATGCGGACTGCGTGGCATTCAATTAGAAATAATGTAGACAGCCTTCCCAAAAAAAATGAGCTATGAAAAGAAGAATATTTCATAGTTATGATTGGTACAAAATCCTCCCCCTCTGATATGACTGGTCTTTTTCTCGGACAAGGATAGACTGAAAAGCATCAGTGTTTGAGCTCTGGCTCTCATCCCAGCACCTCAGAGTCAGAATACAGCAATGTGAATGTACTTCTATCTGTTGCCCCCATGTGGCGGATATTAGTAGAGCATTTTATATTCTTTGTCAGTCTCTCAACCCCGGAACGTCTATTTTCTCTCGACCAGAAGCACTTAAGACATATTGCTTTAGGCTAGTTGCCAGTATTTGTGTGTTGGTGCATGTAGTCTGCAAGGTTCTTGTTAATGTGCAAAAAAAAAAAGCTTGAGAAGAAGTAGGCCTACTTTGTAAAACAAATCAGTTGTGTGCAAATCCATTTCCAACGACTTAATCCAGAGCATATTTGCACATAGGCCTACTGTGCAGTGTGAGTGTTTTCACATGCACGTGTGTGTGTGTGTGTGTGTGTGTGTGTGTGTGTGTGTGTGTGTGTGTGTGTGTGTGTGTGTGTGTGTGTGTGTGTGTGTGTGTGTGTGAAGTGGCGCTTATGTAACCAACGTAAGCTGAGCCGCTTCACTGTGTTGAAAAGCAAAGACTGGTGAGATCTTGCCGAAGAGCAGATGTGTTACACATTCATGCAGATGGACGTCAATCTGCAAATCCAAATTAATCGAAGGTAACGTACCCACAAATGCCTGGGATTATACCTGTCTGATATCAAATCCTCCTTTCAACGCCACAACACTGTGTTAAACCCTATTATTATGTGCAGAAAGCTTTTATATGGAAACAATACACCTCAGTTGTATCCCTGGATTTTGGGATCATAAGAAAAAGGTTGATTTGTGAAATGCAGTCATTTGAACGCACAGGAGCAGAGGTCTTGTTGCGTAAAGCAGGTTTTGGCTCCTGTTCGTTCCTGCAGCACATGTTGAGCCCATGAGCGACAAGGTGAGGGAATCCGTCGGCCTTCCTGGGGATGAGTCCCTCTGGTTTCAAGTGCAGTGCTTACCGCACGGCCACATGGTAGGAACAGAAGGTGGTGTCTGGGTGCTGTCTGAGATTTTATTAGTAGCCTCTGTGTGTCTGTGCCAAGGTCCAAAAATATCCCTGTTTGCTAATACTCTTGCTCGGATCTCCATCCTGTGTACTGTCAGAGCACTTGTATTTAGTTAGTTATATAGTTTTTGCTTTGTTTGCTCGTGTGCTCATATCATGTATTGAGATATAGATTTATATAAGATGCTGTCAGGCAAGTTTTTCTTTCAAATGGCAACCAATAACCCAGCAAAAGAAAGAAGATTCCAGAAATACAGAAGTCAGTGTGAAAATACAGTTGTTAATAAAAATAATAATACAAAAGATAGATATTAAACTGTTGGGACACAGCAAGAAAACTCTTGAATGATGATTTGTCACACATGTATTCCTAAAAATTACAAACGTGAGCAAATTCAGCTTGTGTGTTCAGGAAGTCTGGTAAAAATAATTATGCCTTATGGATAGTTGCACCCACAACAAACTATCCTATGTGGGCATTTTGTTATATGTTCAGTCTACTACTGAAGGGCTACGCAGGAGTAACACCCATCATTTTGGACAAAATTAGCATTATATCCTATAAAATATTTATTCCGCAGAAGCTGTAGATCGTAAGTCTCAGGTCGTATTCAGGGGAGAGTTCAGGGTTCACGCCACACAGCACAGTGTGAGCAGAGCTACTTATGGCAAACTCCCAGACTAATAGCACTAAGGTCTACCCACGTGGAAACGTCTCGTTTTAATTCCCTCTATGTTTCAGAATGTCAAACATCACCCTCAATCAGAAAAGCAAAAGACAGCAGGGAGTCTCAAAGGTTTCTGGAGCACCAAGCTGCACTCAATTCTTAATTTTGGACAACAGGTGGTCTGAATAACCCCCCCAATCAACTCAGAGGGAATGTGACTTTCAGCTAAAATGAACTGAGAAAACAGAAATTACACACAAGACTACTACAAAATTATGTTGTGTTGATGTTGAATAAAAGTCATAAATGTACTTGCAGTAGTAGACAATTTTTTGAGAATTTAACGAGACAGCCTGTGTGATTTATTAATAAAATTATTGTGTTTACTGACCCAACAACCAGCAAGTTTTTCCTGACTAGTCACTCTTTCCCTGAAAAACCATACGATCTTGGAGGATATAAGAAAAATGCTTTGCTGTGAACAAAAACTCAATCTCTGCAGAAAGGATGATAATAATCAGACTTGAAACGGGAGTAGGTTTATTAGTTAAGAAATCCAAATCTCTAACGTTTTTGTTCAAGGATGTCATCCATCACATGACATTATTACAAGGAACGGACTGTAAGAGAATGAATAAATAAAATCAGTTTGGAACAGCTTCACTCTGGTTCACAAAACAACACAGCCAGTAGCAGTTAAAGGCCACGGACACGTTGTAACAGATGAAGGGCAAAAAGAGGATTGAATGTAGGCTAAACTAGTTTCTCTTATCTGAGGATTTTGTTGAGTTTACCTCTTGGAGACAAAAATAAGGCATAATCTGGAACATTGCCATTTTCATGGAACTCATATGAAATAAAATAAACATTTCAAACAAACAAAATATGTCACATCTTTTTTATTATTATAACTTCTGGGACACAGTTAAAGTGAAATAACAGAACATAATGTTTATACACAAAAAGTTTTCACTGTATGAGCTAGAAAAATATTTAATTAATTATTTAGTTCATTGAAACTTGAAAATAAAGAAAATAAATTGTATGGTTCAATGAACCTTAAAACAGGACACCAACTGAGAAAAAAACTATTGTTTTTGTTCTTCAACTAAGACTGAAAGCAGCTAAACAGAGCTGCAGACGGAGTCTACTCCAAAGATCTAAATCTATCTGGGTCGTCCCCTTAAATACTTTCAATGCATGAGAAACAGTTGTATCCATGTTTTGCTGTTCCGTGAATTTATGTTGTAATATAATTCATTACTTGGCATTGCTATGGGGGAAATTAAACAAGTTACAGTTAAGTACAAACAAAAGTATTAGGAAAATGGCGCTGGAAGCCAACGTCTGCCATCTGGCCTAATGGAAAGGATGTGAGAGCATACGGCAGACATCAACACGCTGGACGGGAAGAAGCTCGGGTGACAAAGCAAATTGTCTGTTTTCCAGCCTGCCGTCTGGAACAACTCAAGTCTGGGTTCGCACACAAACACTGCCAGTACCGGTGGTAAAAAAACACATCAACCTCAAAGAAATAAATGTTACTCATGACAAAGGCACAAATGTGAACTGTGTGTGGACCAATGGAAAGCTGTTTTTATTCAGTTTGAGGGGATGGTCCATTTTTTGCCTTTTAAAATACAGCGACACCAAGTATCAATGGTTGTTTTGTGCATATAAAATTAGAATGATTCTTTATTTAAAATGGCTCTGATCAATAATAATTTGACAACAATAGATGGAACGTGAAAGGTGTTATCAGACCGCGGAGAAAAGAGCGACTCATTATGAGGCACCTGTGCTCTATGAGCCTGTGTGACACCAGGTGTGGCTCATTAACTCTAATGAACGACCTTTCGAACGATCTCAAGGGTTGAATCTTCTGAATATGAAGGACATAAACTGAAATGAGTGAACTCAGTGGGTTTCAACGTTTGTGTGGATTCTGAATTTCTTGCCTGTGTAAAGTGTTTTAAGGGGTTTTAAACTATTGACCCAACTAATGACTTGCTCACATGGCCTTTGGAGCATTGACTCTAAAGGCATCTATCACTGAACGTCAATGACACACGAGGGAGTAAAACGATGGAGTGTCTTATCTATTATTCAGAAACAAAAGTTCTCAAGAGAGAAATCAGGCAGGGATAAAGAAAATAAAGCTTCGCTGAATAGGCCGAAATTTGCTCCAGAGAGATGCAGGAAGTTTGCTTTGATGACTGAGGTTTTGTGATACTACTCAAATAACAAACCATTAATGTTGGCCTTCAGACTGTTTCCATACACTTTCTCCACATCTATATTGAAAAGGAACATTCCATTCATTTCACCACAGTTTAAGCAATTTGAATCCACCGATTTTGGAGACGCATGGGGAGTCTGCAAAAGCATCCTTCTGGCCAATCAACACAACCCTCGATGTTGCCTTCATGCCTCATTTTTCTTCAGGTTAAAATGCATGTAGGAGACCATGAAAACAAAATAGCTCACAAATTACTTTCAGTGCTGCGTGAGATTATCACCCACTTCACCACGTTTACTAAGATTTAAATGTACTAGCACGGTGCCCATTCTTGGCATGACCATCTCGCGAAAAACACCCATTCAGAGCGGGTGGGGGGGGGGGGGGGCTGTTTGGAGCCCCGCCCCCACAGCTGCACAATGCACTGATGCTTTTTTATCAAAATGTATTCATGTTGAACATATCACGTGTTGACATGCACTAATTTCAACATTACAGCAATACAGCCACCAAGAGTGAAGTAGATCAGATGAACTGTTAATATATAAAGAACACAGAGACAGACAAAGATTTAGTGCTTTAGTGAGTTTTGAAATGAACATAAAAACAAAAATGATTTTTGAAATTACCAAAAAATATTTTTTAGATCAATGAAATTGGGGGGTGTTATTTCTTACAAAAAAAAAGTTGCTTCTGTGAGTCAACCGAGTCTGCGGATGCAAGCGAGGACATAATAATTCTAACGAGGCAGTTGAATGACGGCTTCACTGATTGTCTGGTGTGGGAGAAATAACTTGGCAAATCAGATATCATGAGTCAGAATTTGAGGTATGAGCGTTTTCCACACATGAGAAATTTGTCCAAAGTAGTCTCTACGAAAGGTATGTAGAGTAGAGTAACAGACCGCACTGCGACCAATTGAATCCAGGCGTCAATTCCCGGCATGCTGGGATGGTGTGATGGACGTCCGACAGGCAAATGGGAGAAACATTTGGCCATTGATCCCCCCTTCCTCAACCGCACCTATCAGATGAGTGGAACACCACCCTTTGTCCATTTGCGTCATTTGTCTTGTCATTGGCTCGTGCAGGAGAAAAAGAATGAAAAGTAGAGTAAATAATTGTAAAAACATATGTGATTAATTGGGTCTGATTTCATCCGTTACAGTGCCGTGCCATGGTAAAAACAAAGGAGAAGAAATGTTTGCGTCAAGTGTTATGCAACTCTTCTCTGGCCGTCTCGTAACCCTTTTTGTCAGATTTTCCAAAGCCTCATTCACAGCTTGAAAGGTGAATTTATTCCTCTTCATAACTGGCGTCTGGATTAAATGGCTGCCAGAGATCGTTTTCCCATTTTTCCACACATAGCTTCCTCTACTCTTTTAGAGTTTTTTCCATGACCAGCCTCCCCAACTCGCGCTTGAGGTTTCTGCTTGCACATATACTTTTGGATTGTTGTTTTGGAGGACAATTACCAGAAGAAGTGGCCGTCTGCAAAGGTGATACGCATTAGAACAAAGAGGTAATTTAAGGAGTGTCGTACATGTTTTTATCCCTTTTCGTGGTGTTTTATTACCACTCCGTGTTGCACCTGCTCTTGGTTAGTTAACAGCAGTTTTCAGATGATGCTCCCCGAAAATTTCACTGATGACACCTTCAATTTATATGACGACCTGACTCCAGTTTGCTGAAGAAGCCTCCCCTCCTCCCTCTTTGTCTCTCCATCTCCCCCCTCCTCTCTCTCTCTCCTCCCCCTCTCTCCTTCTTTCCCTCTGTATTTTTCTCCAGAGACCTCCAGTTTTTGAACACCACACTGTTCTTACCTACACAAAGAGAGACGACCACAGGTAAGCTTGTCTGTGGAAGCACGGATTTGGGATTTCCTGTTTGTTTGGTCCTCTTTATTTCTGTTTACCCGGATGGGATTGTCAGCTGTCATTGCTCGGCTTTTGGGCAGTGGCTAGTGCTACAACAGTGAAGGGAGGATTACCAGTGCATGGAACAAAAAAAATAACTGCTAGAACTTTTAAGATTTGCATATTGTTTGAAGAAAACAGGGTATTAGCCTGAATCTTGCACATTTACACAGATTTGCAGTGTCGTTTCAAAGATTCTTTGGGAAACAATCTGTTGCACTTGGATCCAGTTCCTATCTGCATTTTTCATGTGTCTGGAATGAATCATTCTGGTTCTGCACCATCTGCAGGCTTGATGTTGTACAGTCACGATCCTAAACCAGTTTTATATCTGGTTATAATTCATTGTTCTGTGTGTTTGCTTCGTTGTTTCTGAAAAAAAGGATGAAAAACACATTTATTTGGTGTTTCATTCACAAAACTAACTTTGGGTACCATTTATGCATGTGCACATATATTGGCCACCCTCGTCATCTGTGTTGCATTATTGCTCTCATTGCTGGTTTATTTAGACATCAAGTTAATGGATGAAGTGGTGCTGGGAGAAATGCAGTTTGATGCAAAATGCAGCTGTAATGATGTGGCCCGTGGATGTGGATATAGAGAATTGAATCTTGGACTCATTGGTTCCCATTGGGTTGACTAGAACTCTTGATGGATTTTGTTTGGGGATTATTGTGTTTTATAGCTCTTTTGTCCTTTGAGCCATTTTGCCAAAAGAATTCTTACTAGGCGCTTTCAACAAAAACAAACCCATTTATGTCTCATTTGTTATTTGTATTTAGTTGCTGTTGACCCCTATAACCTTTACATCTTATTCCCCGCTTCTCCTTCCCTTCTGTTGGCTCCACAGAAATTATGATCACTCTCCGTGTACCCCTTTTGGCCATATTGGTTGCCGTGGCCCTGTGCCAGTATGAGGACGACTACCAGCCTTATTCCATGCTAGGACCCTCAGGGCCCAACTGTGACCGAGAATGCGACTGCCCAGTCAACTTCCCCAGTGCCATGTACTGCGACAGCCGGAAGCTCAAATTTGTTCCCATGGTTCCAACAGGAATCAAGTACCTGTACCTGCAGAACAACCAGATAGAAGAGATCAAGGCAGGAGTATTTGATAACGTTACTGATGGACTTCGCTGGCTGGTACTTGACAACAACCAGATTACCAACGCTAAGATAGAGAAGGGCACAATCGACAAGCTCACAGTCCTGGAGAAGCTATACTTCAGCAACAATGAATTGACGGAGCCTGTCATCCCTCCCTCAAAGTCCCTGGATGAGCTGAAGATGATGCACAACAAGATATCCAAGTTCCCCTCTGGACTCTTGACTGACAAGGAGAACTTGACTTCCATTAACCTACAGTTCAATCAGCTGACCACCGATGGCATCGGGGGAGCGTTCAAAGGGCCGAAGAAGCTGCTGTCCCTGGATGTGAGCAACAACAAGCTGAAGAAGCTGCCAGTTGGAGTCCCCAATTCTCTGGAAATCCTCTACGCTGATCACAACGAGATAGATAGTGTTGGAGCAGGATACCTGAGCAAGTTGCCCTCACTGCGGTACCTGAGGATCGCCCACAACAAGCTGGTGGACTCCGGCCTCCCCGCTGGCGTGTTCAACGTGACAACGCTGGTGGAGCTGGATCTGTCTTTCAACAAGCTGCAGTCCGTCCCCGAGATCAACGAGCAACTGGAGCAACTCTACCTCCAGGCCAACGAGATCAACAGTGAGTGGCAAATGGGAATCTTTCTCTCTGAATGTCTTATTGGTCTATTTTCTCTAAGGTGCATTGTGGATATCTTTTAATGTTGTGACTACATCCCCAAAACACATGTATGACAAAAGGGTCACATTTCCTTCTTCATAAAACATTTGCAAAGCCAACTTTTTTATATACTTCCAATTGTGCATTGTTTACATACTTGCTTGCATGAAACCACAGGAATGTGTATCATATGCAATTGTACTACCGGTCAAAAACTCCACAGGGTACCATTGACCCTCAGTATACAATGACTGTAAAATACATGATGACTTTTGAGAATTTAGTCTTTCCATAACTTTCTCTCCACTTTTGATTTTCTGTAGAGATTGACCTGTCAAGGTTCTGCAAGTTTGTTACATCCATCAACTTTTCCCGCCTGAAGCATCTGCGTCTGGATGGCAACAACATCACGCAACACGAAATGCCCCATGACTACTCCATCTGCCTGCGCCAAGTCTTAGAGATCATCTTTGACTAAGGACCTCCCCTCAAATCTATGGCCTTTCCATGACCCCCCTTCTCCACTACCATGACACAACTCAGCCCAAAGCCTTCTGGATTTTAAATGATGTAATATCTCTCCTGTCCTAGTACTCACATGTTCTTGCACATAAGTAGTTTGGAAATCTGAGGTACTGTAAGGGTATCTTCATCAATCATATATATATCTTGAATGACTCAAGAGCTGGGCAAATTTTCGATGCAGTAGGTCGCAAGGCAAGCTATAGATTGTTAAATTCATCCAACATTTAGATTTTTACACATTTGGCTCTAAACATGGATGAGTTTTGTCATTGTTCAAATAAACACAAAAGCAAAAAAAAATTGAAAGGAAACACATAATTAAAAAAATCTCTATATAAAAAGGACCAAAAGTTCTACGGATAAAAAGCATTCACATGCTTTTATTGAGAAAACACACACTTTAAACATTCCAAAGTTGCATTTGATGGTATTGAATGCAGACACAAGGGAGTAAACAATGGCTCCAATGTCTCAATTCAGTCATCAGTCATCATTTTGTTGTCCGTCTTGTATGTTCCAATGTTTAGCATGTTTAGGATAAGTTAGGTACAATAATTATTCCATTGCTGTGCAAAGGACCAGCGATTAAAGACTGCATACTCAGATTTCAGTGTATAATGCCTTATGTGAGAAATGATGAACACATGCAAAATAGCAGTTACATAGAAGTCACATCTTTCAGCAAAGAAAGGTTTATGGTTAAACCTTTAGATGATGGGATGATGTATTCTAGAAATCGCAAGTCAAATTGTTTCGTTACCTAATTCCTGGCTGTCCACTTTGATGTGCATTGCTGATTTGTATACATTTCCATTACTTGCATGCAACCAATGGTACCATTCTTTAATAATAAACTACAGCTTTTTGCAGTTAAGTTGCTCTCATTGTTACGTTGTTGTTCAACATGTTGGATAAATGCTTCTTGCCCTTGCAAAGTCAACTTGGCGGCAGTGTCATGTTGGTTGAAATTATGTTATTAGAATATCATATTTTGTCTTTTTTTCCATTTTATCGTGATTTCTTATGTGGTCTTTGACTCGGTAACTGCTCTTGGATTTGCTGTGAGGAAATCAAATACAGTTGAATAAACTATGTTTCCAACAAATTTGTATGATATCACTTTTTAAGCCTGCTGCAATTAATCTCAAGTATGTCTGGAAACAAATTGATAAAGCCGTCTTATTTGACTCAGTATACATGTAATTATTTTTAAGGATGGCCTTGTATATTAAATGTATTTGCCGATGAAAAATAAGCAAAATTTGTATTTTTGGGCCACACAAATTGCATTTGGCTAGTGTAATAAAACCATGAACAGTATATGTTTGTAAAGAACATTTTGGTATTCTCTGCAAATCTCTGCACTGATTTGATTACTGTACCCAAACTTAGAATACTAAGAATCTTATTCAATAATGGTTCAACACATAGGTGATGAATAATAAACATTAGAAATGATACATGCTGCAGTCCACAGCCACTTAAGACTGGGCATAATTAGTTGCTAATGGGAAGGCACATAAGTAGCAACACAACACATGCGTTTTAGGGGGTTTTTTTTGCGTCATTTAACGCCACATTTCAAACATGGAATGGGTTGAGCCTTTGTTTAGGTGACAAAACCACTTAGTTAGGTTTGGAAAATACTTTGTGATTGGGCTTAAGATAAGTACGTAAACTGAAACACGCAAGGAAAACACATGTAACCAATGCAACTTAAACGACAACAGTTTGGGAAACCAGTCTCCTGGTTTAAGTCCTGTGTATGTAAGCAGCCTGTCTCACATTTTATACTACTGTCATTTTTGGCTGCTACCACCTTCCTTCCTTCCGTTGCGATAATGTCATAATGTTTCCTGTGAAAAATGTTTTTAAGACGGATGGAGGATGCATTTATTTATTCTTCGAGGCCTGTTACTGAGCTTCAGCTGTATTGTTTACACTCGTGGCCCCAACTGTTGCAGAGAGCTATTCCTTGTGGTCTTCGTCTGTAGCTTGTATCCCCCAAATTTCCTTTGTCATTCATTATAGTATTTACTGTACATAGAGAACCTTTCATCTTTGTTCTGTCCCATGTTTCAATGTGAAACCAAAAAAAAAAAAAACAACTGTGGGTCCTGAAGGGATGCAGGGGTTGCAGGGTTTTGCACAATACCGCAGCTTTGAGATATTTTCTGTGTAAATCCACCGTTCCGACCGTCTCAGACAGAAACCACAAGTATCCCATGATCATTGGAAAGTGCTTTCTTCTTTTGACGAAGCTTCCCTGTGGAGCTTCAATACAAACAGTCAGTGTTGTCTTTAAAGCGGACTGTCCCAGCATACAGTTTCCAGTAACACTTCACTCTGCATATTTGGCTTGTCAGGCTCACTTGTGGTGAAAATTGATAAATGTTATTGTTTCTGAAAAACACTCCGTCGAAAGATTTCTTTGCTGAACCGTATTTAAGAATGATTCGTGCGGTGTTCATCAAAACGTCTTTTCCTGAAAAGGAACCCATAGCCAAGCAATTTTCTTCTCCACTGTTTAGCATCTCAACAGGTCACTTCAAACCAAATTAGAAATACAAATTTGTATTTCGTACGAGATTTCTTTTTTTTTTTTTTTTACCCTTCATAGTGGTGAGGTAGTTTTCGGCTTATGATCAGACGAAATGTGTTTCATGGTGTGCCAGAGGGATATAAAACTTAAAAATCAGCACATTCCTTTCGGTTTCTGCACCATCTTTCAAAAGGGCTAACGTCCAATTTAACAGGAAGGCTGAATAAATCACTAAATGGAATTAATGTTGATGTTTTTAGCAAGAGCTCATTAACAGATGTGACATTTATAACTAAAACGCAGTTATACATGGTAAATTATAGATATTGTGTGTTGAACTGCAGCTCAAAACAAGCTGTTGTGTATGTCAAGTTGTATTATTTAGTATTAATACCCACCAAAGTGGACCACATTGTGCCCACATCATCACAAAAAGCTCTGGATGCTGTAAAAGCTTAAACAGTCTGCTTTTCAGGATCATTTCCAAAAAGTTTTTGGACTTAATAATTTGAAAGAAAAAAACGCAATTTCTAGTATACACCGTTTCACTGTATACAGTAAAAGACAAGACAGATAACAGTCATCATTTCAGGGAATTGCACTAAAACCCTGTTACATCCTCTAAAGAGCTTTCTTGTGATATATTAATGCACTGACACTGCGGATAATAAATCAGGAACAAAGATTCACGGTCACTCTCTTTGGGCGTATTACTTGACATTAACTCGTCACTTCTTTTTACAGTATCAACAGTGCTTTGTAAAACTGTAAGAGCCCAACTAATCCTGGCTGATGTGTTCCACATGTGCTTCTTCTCAGCGCAAGAGTCAAGAGGTCCTTATTAGAGCAGACACTATTTTCAAAATTGGTAGGATAGTTGATTAGCGTCATGGCATTTATAGTTATTATGTAAATGGCTTCCAGATGTGGGTGTTTGATTCCTGCTAGGTGTTTGTAACTGGATCCAGCTGTAAAGTTGAGTTTTACTACAAATTTGACCCACTTATATTAAATGAAAGTCAGGAGCTGCCGTTCTTGGTGGTGCTGGGAGGTAATTAAGACACCCAACACTTCTCCATGTCATCCAATACAAATCAGGAGGCAAAAAATATTAGCTAGTCTACTCACTGCCACTACCATTACAACATGTTACATGTTTGTTTTAACAGCTTTTTTCACATTACACATGTTTTCATACAGTCGTTTGTACCTACTCTCAATCTTGGACAATTTCCTCCTCTTCCTCCTGGGTCGCCCTTATTTAAATCCCGAGTGGAGCTCCTGCTGCCCATGTCTAGACAATAAAGTCCTTTTATAAAGCCTTAAGCCTGACGTCCTCCTGCCTGAGACGGTGAGTGAAAGTATAATTAGCTGTTGCAGCCTGGCAGCCCAACTCCAAAGACCCACCTTCAGTCCAGACCATCTCCAGCTCATCTATCTCTTTGTTTCATGCTATTCACGTGCTTTTCTCTAAGGATTTTCCTCCACACTGACACTTTTCAGTTCTCTCCAAATTGTTGCTGGATATTTCCCTTCCCTCTTTTAATTCAAGCTCTCTCCCCACCTTTTGCACATTTGTATTTTTCTCACACTTGTCCCAAAAGTGTAGACTCCGGCGCCAGATGTCCCATCTGTGGCCTTAATGCCAACACGCACACGGCCGGGCTGAGAAGATGGGGAGGGTTGACAAAAGGCATCAACATAATCCATCTTCAAAGGTTCTTCTTTTGTGTTGTGCTCTGAATGCCAAATAAGTTTTATAACAAGAACAGATACTTGAAGAGCAGTAATGGCTAAGTAACACCAACGTAAGGAGCTAAATGTGAATGGCAGCATGCTAACATGCTTAGTTTAGCATGTTAGCATCTTCCTGAGAGGGACATGAATGTGTGTACCAAATTTCACGGCATGACCATAGTTGTCTTTTCCACAAAACAACCTCATAAAATGTCAGGGGATCACTAAAGTAATTTGAATTCATCATCTGGGAACCACAAATGTCTGTATGGAGATTTCACAGCAATCTATCCAATCGTTTTTTTAAAATCTTTACCAAAGCTTTGGGCCGAGCTAATGGCAGATAGACCCAAGAGCAGGGGCTAGCAACGTTTTTCATATGAGGGGCCATTTTTTAATTTTCTTGGTAATCATGTGTGCCATATTAACATTAAGGTTATGTTGCCAACAGATCTATAAATGGTAACTTTAATAGTAGGCTGGGGCTCTTGCAGTGGACAGTGTTGTATTGAGAAGCCGTTTCTGGCCATGACCAGGTGTAAAAGTTCCCTATAGTGATGTCACTGATTATATAGGCATGATGGGTAAAAGTACAAAAGACTTGGGGGAAATTTCCTATCAACAGTTTGGTGTGAATGTCTGAGAGGAAACCCCTCTAAGCTTCTCTATAAACTCACCTGACAGCCTAGTAAACTCACCCCAAGGCCTGTTAGCTGAAATGAGTCGTAAAAACGTCTGTGCACCCCCCCACCCCCAGAGGAATCAGAAAAAAGTGCAAATCTTCCATTTTAGACCAAATGGTTAATTTGGGTGGAGTGACAGCAATTTCACACTTAACATCACACTGATGACTGTGAAGAAAGAAAAAAAATATACAAAGAAAGTAAGAAAAGAGGCGGACAAAATTGCTGGGCTGGCAGAAAAGTAGGCAACACAAACTCTCAAAGGACAACCCAACTCACATCAAGTCATTCCCCCCACCAACAACACATGCACCATCCTCTCGGTTCATCCGGTGTCCAAGGTGCAGCCTTGGGGGAATCAAACCACAACAGTAGAAGTCTTACTGGGTCAGACTGTGACACTGGGGACAAGCAGCAGAACTATTCATTGGAGAAGCCGAAGCAAAACACAACTGGCTGCATGCAGACCACTCACAGCAGGTGGAGGAGCAGGTAAAGATGATCTTTTCTTTCTTAAGTATTTAATCTGTTTGAGAAAGGAGGGGTGAAAGGCTTGGACAGTGCATTTTCTATATGGTTTACATCTGATTGGATTGATCTTCTTACTAGCTTCAGTGTCAGAACTTGCAGGTGAAGGTGGTGAAGTAACCTTTGAAAATTAAGGACTCTGAAAGGCTAATGTAAAATGTCTCAGTTGTAACATGCAGTATTTCTTTCAGTCAGAGAAAGACTTTATTTTATGAGTGAGGATGCTTAATGTCAGGATCAAGACTGATTGGCTCATTGATTGACTGATGGACACATCCAATCAATTTGCAGTAGTTTTAAAAATCAGGCCTGGAAATGAATGAACCAAGAAAAATCAACTGTGGCTGTTCAAGTTTGGAAATGACAAATGTCTTGGAAAGTCACTTACGCTGCCAAACCTGTTGTTTTTTCTCCACATAATAATTATCCATAAACACAGTTTTCTTTCTCAGCTCTGGATGCAGTAAGCCATGCAAACACTTCCAAATGTTTTAAAGTCATGAAGTGGATTTCAGCAAAGCCATCGACTGGAGCCGATCCGGCAAAAAGAACCCATGCAGCACAAATACAATCCGTTGTATAATTAACATAGCTGGCTCCAACACAAAGCGCCTGGCAGGAAATGAGCATTATCATATTCCTCTGCATGTGTTTCTCCTTAGTGTTTCAGGGAGATGCTAGCCAACATTTGCTTTCAGTTCCATCTTGCGGAGATATGTGAAGCCCTAAATCACCATTTTCCACAGTTGGACTATTGAATTTTAGATCTTGACACACATTATTAACAACTTTTGTGTTGTAATGAGACTGGAACGATAGGCTACTCCGTTTATTTTTTGTTTTTGTGCAAGTCAGTAACTGTTTCTATCAAATCACAACTTATTTCATTTAAATCAAATACAAAGATGCACAGATGCACCCAAACCCTTTATACTGCTGCAATAGTAGTAGAGAGGCTGAATTGAGGTACATTCTTAGTGTGGAGATTACAAGCTGCTGTCCTGTTGCTTAACAGCCTGAGTTGCAAGCCAAGTAACTGTAACTGTCAGTTGCCTGACAGCTAACTGCATTATGCTGAGAGACATGCAAGGACATGTGTCTTCATTAATTGACTATAAGCTCAAAAAGGCATTATATGCCTTTTAATTCAAGAGCAAATATTAGGTTTGTCTGTAAATAAGGAGACCGCTGTCGTTAAAGTCAGGCTGAATAGGCATTTCGGGAGTTTCTAGCTTCCGTACAGTGATGTATTTCCAAGTGAAACAGGATTGGCAGGCAGGACATAACATTCAGAGAAACGTGATTTGATCGTGGTAGTATCTTAGCTGGGATTGGACAAGCTCATGACCTTCTCTACCTCTGTGCAGAAGTTGAAATAGGCTGATGGATGGATGTGATGATATTGTTTTATTTGATTTTTTTGTATAAAAATACAAAGACATAGATTTTTGTAGTTAAATAGGTGCACAATATGAATGGGTCGTGATTTTAAAGTGTTAAAAGGGCACTTGTTTTATTTCAGCTCAGCTCTGTGGTCATCTTAGGACTTTAAAAGATAAAAGGCATGGATAATTGCATGCAATGAAGCAAAATCACCTTAGGCTGACCAGCTAAGCTTGTTAGGACTGTATGCAAACGTGTGCAAACATGCGTCCATTCAACTACAGTCTAATTTGTCTTTGACGTACAGTTCCTATACATGTGCTTTGAACTATCATCTGGACGAGTAACCAATCGCACAAGATTACATCACCGTCAACAAATGCACCTTGGCAAACAGAGGAGGAGCTCTGGTGCGATTGCGTGGCAGATCACGGATAAGTGTTGCTCCTATGCTCACCCAACTCAGCTGGGATTATCCTGCTGCATTCAAGCCTTTGCCGTCATCACTGGAAATTAGCGCAATCTCACACTGGCATGTTGAAAGGTCACCAAGCCTTATGCTGGCAAGCTTGCACAAAAACAATTTGCCTTGGCAAACGTGCAGTGAAATCCCCCCAGATTAAACCTGACCTCTCTCACCATCACCTTTCATGTCTGCAGACAATGTTTTGTACTGAAGTAGAGTGCAACATCAAGCCCGAATAATGTGCCTTCTCTCCCAACAATGTGAACTGAGGGACTCCCCAAAATTCCAATATTTTACCATAAAACACAATAAAAGGGCCTGAGCAACCAGCCCACAGAGGACAGCCCTAGATCCAGCTTCACTGCCGCCTTCGAACTGAAGTTCAACCCTTCAGCTAAACTAAACTGCACTCTTACATCGACACGTTTTTTTTCAGTCGCAGTTATAACAAAACAAAAACAAAAAAAACACTACAAAAGTACATCATTAGGTTTAGACGAAAGTGTTGACACCCCTTGAAGTATTGTTGTGTGGCAATATAAGTCTTGCTGTGACCTTCATATTTTGGTCAGTATTATGGGATGCAACGCATGCCACCACCTCCACATCCAATCTGTTTGAAACAAGGCAGGATGTGCCAAAGGCCTCATCCTCCCAAGTAAAGTCCAAAGAGTCCAAATTCTGTGTCAACAGCAACACACTAAGAGTTCATCATTTGCGCAAAGCAGATTAATGAATACTGATCTGATCGCACCGTGGACGGCAGCAACACAAAATGAGCGCAAAGGGTCAGCGAAGGATACTAAGGGATTTGTGAGTGGAGTTGCATGCAAACCAAAGAAGGAAGGGTTTTACGTGTGGAAGTCATCAGACAAAAAAACAGGTAGGCTTGTATTAGCCCCTTTGCAAGTGGGTCATGTCTCAAGTATTGAAAGGGCTCAGGACACTACACACCAGCATGGGATTGGCCTTTGATCCAGGGAGAACCTCATTGGCCAAGACAAGCTTTGGTGTCATCATGAGTGACAGGTTGGCACAGGTTGAATGAAAAAGCTAGTGGTATAAATACAGGTAGGACAGAGGTACAGCCTCATCGTTTGGACTACGCCTGATAACTTGCGGAAGGAAGGACATAGGCAAGAGGGAACAAATAGAGTTGAAGGTAAGTTGGGGTAAACCTGCTGGGTGAGAGGATTGGTAGTTTGGGGGATGTTTGTCTGGAAACAAGGTGATTGGGTCTTACTTTTATGCTACGGATCATGTTTCTTTTTTATAATTTTCGGTAGACCTGGTATCCCAAAGCCAGGTGTGGGTTTCCAATAATGCTTTTAGAGTGTTTCATTAATTTGCTTTGACCTGAGAAAAGAGAGGGAAAAAATTGTCCAATTCCAAAGTTACAAAGTTATCCAATTCAAGCAAGGAATCATGTCAGAGAGAGAGAGAGAGACAAGTTCAAGTTCGAGGTCATTAAATAAATTTTAAGTGAAAGGAATCAAACATTTAACTCATATTACTGAAAATATGAGCTGCCACTACTTTAAGCTGTCAAATACTTTCAGTTCCTTCTCACTCAATGGGAACATACCCGTTATTGTTGTTTTACATATGGATTTCAATCATGGCCATTTGCTTATTAGTCAATCATCAACAATCTGCCTTTTGGCTCCTACGACGTGACGAGAAGCTTTGACCCTTTTACAGTGAGAAAGCAGGGGCATATCTATCAAAACAGGTGTGGCGGCTTGGTCTTTGATGTGCGTCCATCCATGGAAGAGCTTGGTCTACTCGAAAATGAGTTCCAGACAAACGTGGAGTGCATCAAGAATTTAAACGAGTACCAGATGGCGGCTGGGGGGAATCAAGTAGAGTCTTGAGAGATGGATAGAAGATGGTAGAGCTCACTTCAGATTTTGTGCATTTGACCTCTCGTTTTTTTTGTTTTGCATCTCTGTTGGCATCCCTTGTATCCCACCTTTTGCATCTAACTTCGCCCCTGTCGATGTCTTGTATCAGGTCAGCTGTCCTTTCCCTGACCTTTCCATTTCTAACTCTTCTCATCTCTAGTGGGAAGAATTCAGCTCTCATCAAGTGAATGATTGCATGTGTCATTTCCATGATTGATTGTATCAGCTGTGCAAATGTATGATGATGTGGCATGCTTAGTCGTTGCAATTAAAGCCCAATGAAGGGTGTGCATCTCACAACTGACATGCAAAGTCTTTGAGTCTGATCTTAAAAGGATTGTCCTAATACAATTAAAGTTGACCTGCATCCTGTCTTCGGAGCTTTGCGTGTCATGCTCAGGCAAAGAAATGACCCAGAAAAAGCAGGTTAACCTACTCTGTTGGGCAGCTGCCACTGGAATTGAATTAGTAGTCGAGACGGCAAAATATGCTTGTGGTGGCTAATTTGGGCCAGAGTTTTAATGAGTGCATTCAGTGAATGCTTAGTCAACGGATTCATCCGTATTTGATTCCACATAATTTGCAGGATTCAAAATGTTAATGTCAGATTTCTAGCATATGAAAGGTCTTACTAACACTGATTATGTAGAATCATGAAACACACTACACAGCCATCTATAATATTGTTTTGTCTCCCTTTCACATCATAGGCTGAGCAGCGACATGGCACTTCTCCTGAATCTTCTGTGCACCTTGTTCCTGGTTGGACAAGTTTTCAGCCAGGACATGCCCTATGAGGAATATATGGCCCAGATCCAAGCCTGCCCTAAAGAGTGTCACTGCCCCCCCAACTTCCCCCGTGCTGTCTACTGTGACAATAAAGGCCTGAAGACCATTCCCAACATCCCTCCACACACATGGTATCTCCACCTGCAGAACAATCTAATCGAAGTCCTGCCAGCCAATGCCCTGCGCAACGCCACCCAGCTGCGCTGGCTGAACCTGAGCCGCAACAAAATCACCCGCAAGGGAGTTGAAGAAGGTGTCCTGAGGGCGATGTCTCGCCTGGAACACCTCTACATGGACGACAACCTCTTGTCCACCGTACCATCCCCCCTGCCAGCTAGCCTGGAGCATCTACGTCTCTCACGCAATCGCATCTCCAGGATCCCTGCTGGTGTCTTCGTCGGTCTGGACAAGCTTAACCTTTTGGACCTCCAGGGGAACAAGTTGATGGATGAGGATGTGACCGAGGCCAGCCTGAAGGGTCTGAACAACCTGGTGCAGATCAATCTGGCCAAGAACCAGCTAAGCAACATGCCTCTTGGTTTACCACCCACCACGACCCAGCTTTTCCTCGATGGCAACAACATTGAAAGTATCCCGGCCGCCTACTTCAAAGGTTTGCCCAAAGTGGCATTTCTGAGGCTCAACCACAACAAGCTTGGCAGCAACGGCGTGCCCAAAAATGTCTTCAATGTCACCAGCATTTTGGACTTGCAGCTGTCCCACAACCATCTGACTGAGATTCCCCTCATTTCCTCAGACCTTGAACACCTTCTCCTTGACCACAACAACATCAAAAGTAAGTCCTTAAGCACCTGTTTTTTTTGTCTAATTGTAATAATTAATCTGAGCTGCCGACACATAGCGTTTCTTATATGCATCAATTTAATTGGATTGTTTAACACAGTAGTATCCTGTAATGCTGTTGCAAGTGATTTACTGCCTTTGCATATTTACAGATGTAAGTGGCGACGTCTGTCCTGTTGCCGTCGACGCTGTGGATGACTCCGTCGACAACAGCGTTCCTCGACTGCGCTACCTCAGACTGGATGGCAACGAGATCAAGCCACCGATCCCCAGGGATGTCATCCTGTGCTTCCGTCTGCTGAGGTCCATCGTCATCTAAGGCAAAAAAAAAATCATTAGCATGTTATACGCAAATTCTAATTTCCCACAACTGATGATAATCTGTGAATCTATGCAACAACAATGGTGACACAAGAAATATTTGATTGTTTTGTGAAGCTCAAATGTTTGACGTTCGTTGGCATAAACTTGTTTTATTGCTGTGACTTGGGGAGAAGTTCCTTTCGGTTCCAGAAAACATTGTTTTTTAAGTTAAATAAAAATATTTTTAAAAAGTACAAAATTGACATGGAACTGACAGATAAGAGACTTTATTGACTCTACAATATGTTGAACACTCGTTGTGCCTTATGTAAACAACATGAAAACATCTGCATTTACAATTCAGAATTTGATTATGATTCAGCATGACAGTGATTGATGGATTGGAGAAGAAAATGTGTAAATTGGCATGTTGTCTTTAGCAGGAGGCAAAGCTCATCACTCTTTTTATTTTTTTCCTATTATTTCAGGAAAACCTTTGCTTTACACATGTAGACTTGAAGCCAAATGAATGTCTTGTGTTCTAGCTTTGTTTTTATTTACTTCTCCAAATATGCATATTTACTGTAGGTAATTTATTTTTATTTAATATTTTAGAAAAAAGAATATCCACAGAAAATGTTGCTTAATGTTTTGTATGCAAACGAAATTGTTTTAAAAAAAAAGAAGAATGCCAACACACTTTTTAATTCTGGGCATTATTTTTCTGAATAAACTCAGCAAGATATTTCATTTTAACTGTCTTCAATTTGAATAAAATATCTGAAAATGAACCATGTCCTGGTGCAATTTTGTCTCTTTTTCTCTTTTCTCCAGCATTTAGATTACAGTTGATTGAATGCAACATAAATGTACACATTTAAACAATATGTGTGGTGTGAGGTAGTTGTTCCTTCCTCCAAACTGATTTCAGGATATATTTGATAATAACTTAGAAATCACTGAAAATGCACAAATACAAATAATGTCCAAAATTCTTTAAATAATCCAAAGAAGCAGGTGGAGGTCACAAACCAGACATGCAGGCAAGTCAGGAAGGCAAAGGTGAGGAAGGACAGGCTAACATCATACAACAGGTATGGTGTCGGGCAGGCAAGACCCAACAGGTAACAATCCGGCAGAGTTAGGCAATCTGGGCTGGTATATGAAAGAGTGGTTGATGAGGCTAATGAGAACCAGTTGGGGAAATGAGTGGGGAAGCTCAGGTGGGGGGAATGAGCTGATTGCAGGGCAGGTGAGGGTTAAGGTTAGGGTTCGGGTTCAGGCAGGAGAACCTAGGGGGATAACATGAAATAAAAAATAAAAATCAAGGTGTACTTGTAAAGAGAACTAGTGAATAAATGATCTAAATAAACCAGTAACAGTAGAATCCAGCCCGTGTAGCTATAACACTAATCTCTCTTGAATGATCCTTCTGACCTATGACATTACATTACTTTGAATTAACATGCTCTGCCCAAACATTTGAGGGCTCCAGATGGAGCTAGGTGATATGGCCAAAAAAATCAAATCTGTTTTTCAAGCCTGGGGGCGAAATGAAAAAAATATGACTGAAATATGTGAGATTTGTGAGGGTTTTCCTAGAAAAGAAGAAAAGACCTGCACAAAACAGCCACGCCATCATCATTATGCATGCTCATTCATAACACGCAGGTTACCCCTCGCCTGTAAACAGTGACATGAACAGTTCCTCCACAGTTGCGAACGTAAACATTCCGAATGTGTCTCAGTGTATTTCCTGCTCAAGCTTATGTGAATGACATAAGCTGACAGGAAGTAAACATGGCCCCAAGCTGTTGCCTAGCAATGCAGTTCAATTCTACACGTGCACCTGTCACAGTTCGAGGGCCCGCCATGACTTGAGATGGTGAATGTACAAATCTACCATCTACGTGACTTTTTGACTAAAAATCACATATTTTTTTACATGTCGAATTCATTCTGCATTGTCTAAAAACTAAAATAATTTTATGATAATAATCCCTCTCATCCCCTCAATCACTCCTTCCAGCTACTACCATCAGGCAGACTTAATAACGTACTATTGGCAGTGAAAACATCTACAACCAATCCTTCATCCCCTCTGCACTAGCCATACTGAACAGCACACAATATGTGTGAATGCTTCATATTGTGATGAGCCTTGTCAAAGAAAAAAAATCTGTAACCTTCGTGAAACAGACGATAAAGTATTATCTTATCTTATCGGTCAATTATGAATTATTCAGCAGAGTTGAGTGCAGGACTTCTGAGGCTCTTTGACAATAAACTGCATCACTGTGCATCAATCATTGTGTCAAGATATTTTGGGGCATTCAGTCCTTTGTCTTTTGAGAATGTCTCGCAGGAGAGAAGCCCTGAATGTAAATCTCAGCCTATATGGCAGGTGCAGAAGGATTTCTGGCATTCCCGCTACGTCCTTTTCCCCTCACTCATCAAAAGGTCTAGAGTTACCATGGGAGTGAGAGAGAGGGGCGGGCAGGTCGAGACAACAGTGTGGCCAAAAACAGCCGACAGAGTAAAGCTAGCCAGGAGCATCCTGTGTGTGTGTGTGTGTGTGTGTGTCCCCATTCTTCTTTTCTTTTAACAATGCACACTGAAGACAGTGGATGAGCGTATGTAGCATCTCACACCCACATTGGTGCAGAGCAGCAAAATAATCACTTCCCTCGGGTCTCTGCGGCTCTCTCCCCAGATCAGCTCATTCTCTGTCCGCTCATCTTATAGTATCCCACGACTGAACTCCAATCTGTAGTTAAGGCGGTTTTAGCGTTTAGCAAACGGAGAGAAAAGCAGCTTCAACCAAAAGGGAGGGCAGAGGCCTTCCTCCAAGCGGGGACTTCCTCTCAGCACCATGCTAACAGGGGCTCCTCACAGAGGTCCCATTGTGTACAAGGGCCCCGTGGATCCCCCCCATACATGAAAGCAACACATGCCAGAGTTTCACCTCAGGAAAAGGCGGACAAATATTTCAGTCTGATTGAGCCCCACTCTTAGAAAAATAAAGGATACTCTTGTAAGGGGATAAAAAAGGCATTTGCCATTGAGGGGGGGCTTCGGTCTGTCTTTCTCTGTGCATCGGGTGTCTGTATATGTGTGTGTGTGTGTGTGTGTGTGTGTGTGTGTGTGTGTGTGTGTGTGTGTGTGTGTGTGTGTGTGTGTACGCGTGTGTGGTGTTTGCGCTGGTTGTGCGTGTGGGTGTACGGTGTAGGGTGGGTGCAGTCCGACTGACAAAAAGCAATGTGCTCTGGTCCAATCAGCCTCAGTGCCTACCTTCACACATAAGCGGCAGGGCACTCGGGTCTGCCAGAGACGCACGGACCTACACACACACACACATTCACGCACGCACACACACACACGCACACACCTTTCACACACTTCACACACAGGCACCCTCCCCTCTTCAAGGCACCCTGCGCGACCTCTCACCATTGGCCAAGTCCCGGAGCCCTCAGCATCTCCATCACGGCTGAAGGGACCATTCGGGAAAGCAGGAGACAGAGGTAAGCGTTCTTGGTGCTATCTTCGTGCTTGCTCAATGGCTCTGTAAGACGGGGGGATTAGGCTCGACTTGCCCCTCCAGAAACACTGCTATTCAGGACTTGGCTACTTGGCTAATTGCTTGGTGGCGCAGCTGCTTTATTTCCACTCAGGGATTTGCTTTGGTGGCCGAAAATATGGACCTTTATTGTCGCCCTTTGGCAAACCTAGTGGATGTGTTATGTTGGCTGGTTTGTTTTAAGCTTCAGGAGATGTGATTCAGGAGTCGACAGGTGTCAATTTATTTTTTTTATATATATTGACGACCTTGATGATACTGACTTATTTTGCAGATTTGACAACTGCAGCATTGTAAGGCTTTTGATGCAACATCTAATCAAGCATGCATTCATTTTTACCTCAAGAGATTTTACAAGAGTGGAACTTTTTTTTGTCACTTTTTTTGTCACTTTTTGCTAAAATAAAGCTCTCTCCAATTTCCGAGAATGTGATGAGAATTTTATTCAGTTGATCAAATGTGTATACATTCTGAAGGATGTACATATTTCAAATATATACATTTTTGTCACCTGCTTGATTGAGGATTTTTAAGTTGCGTTAAAAGCCTTTTTTTGCTAAGTGATACAAATGTACCAGTCGCCTGTTTGCTGAGCAACCGGCAGCAAACGGACGTCTGTCAAGTTTGCTTAAAGGTAAAGAAGGGTAGAATCACTGGCTATCAGGAATGCCCAACACGAAGCCAAGCATAACACGGAGGTAGTCTGGAGGCTACACTCATACACACAAACACGGTCTCCACACACTGTACGCTGTGATGGCCTGTATAAGCACACCTCTGTCTCCAGTATAGTCCCTCTTACAGTGTATCCACGCTGGATTTCACAGCCTCGTGACAGAAGGGCCACTTCAGCTGGGATGCTGACCAGTCAGCTCAACTTTTTTGCTCAACAGAGTGCACCCAGTTCATGTTGGACATTTCCAAGAGATAATGGCTTGGATTGGCTTGTATAATTAAGTCTATATCCTTGTGATACCAACAAAGATTTGATTCAGGACTTAAATAGCTGGTGAAGGTTTGTGGGGGTGTTTTATATACATATAAAACATATATATACTGTCCCCATCCCCAAAATAGCAGCAGAGGTTTCTCAATTTTCTCTCTCTGAAAGATAGGTGTGTTAAGACAGTGTGTATCTGTGAGAAGACGTGTCTTTCCAAGTGTGTGTGTGTGTGTGTGTGAGTGTGTGTTTGTGTGTTTGAGCACCCTCACTGCTGAATGAAGGTTTTGCTTGCAGCTGTAACTCACTGCCATCCTGTCCACAAACCTCGGTGGAATTTGGAGTTTGAGTGCTGAGACAGGCAGTGACCGGGCCTCATAAAGGCCCTCTGTAAAGGGCGAGGGGTCGAGTAAGCTTAGGAACTTGTCTCTCTCTCTCTCTCTCTCTCTCTCTCTCTCTCTCTCTCTCTCTCTCTCTCTCTCTCTCTCACTCACTCTCTGTGCCACTCAGTCTTTTTCTCTCTCTCTCTATCTCCATCTAACCCTGAGGGCCAACATCTTGTCCACATCTCTCTCTCTCTCTCTCTCTCTCTCTCTCTCTCTCTCTCTCTCTCTCTCTCTCTCTCTCTCCCTCTCACTCTTCTTCCCTCGCGCTCCGTTTCTCTGCCGTTGCCTGGAGGACTCTCTTTAAACTCGTCTTCGTTCCTTAGATTTCACATCATCCAGCTCACGTGTGGCTACACCTGCTATTAGCGAGTAATGAAATTCCTTTGCCGACAGATGATTCATCCCCAACGCATGACGCCCGTGCTGCCATCTAATGACTTAATGGACATATGATAATCTTATTATTTGCACTTCCCACGAGGGAGTCACATTTATGAATTTGACCAACCTTGTTGGGCTCAGCAGATCCGTTCTGCCGGAGAAATGAGCGACGTTATGAACAGCAGCTATCTGGGTCAGGTCTATGCGCCGAGGCCTGTCTGCTCCCGGTGAACATCATTCACGCTCATTTTAGATTCAAGTAGAAAAGAACTTGTTGTCTGTGACCCAATTGTGCTGCATCTTTCTGCCAAAGCCTTTTTGGTGTAATTTTTTGGGGGGGGGAATAATTGAAGCCAAAAACACAAATTCAAATTGGAAAGGAACCAGCTCTCCTTTTTAAATACATTAAATCCAAAGCTGAAAGTAGATTTCTTAAAAAAAGAAAAAAACGAATTGAGCACTGCAGACTGATGAAAAAGTTCTCATGGTTCCTTATCAGATCACCTCTGACTTCTGACCTTTGACATGAGCCAGCGCTGACTTGAGCCAAGATGGCTGCTCCCTGGAAAATTGAGCCTCTGGCTACAGCGAAGCAAGAGGCCCTCATATTTGGATCCCTCCAGCTGTCTGCACCTCAGTAATGAAATCACTGACCTTAGGGAAGTGACACAATGTCAAGCCCTGGTCTGACTATATGCAGCTATGCAGCCAGTATCATGAAGACATGCCTTGTTGAACATGTGGAACTGTGTTTTAATACATAACTTGCCCTCCATTCGAACAGCAGATGCTTTTGTTCTGTAGTAGTCTAGTACACATGTATCCAAGAAGGTCAGTTTCTGCCTGTTTGTTCCTTTTTTCATTATGTGGGACAAAGGACAAGAGAGTTAACATCCTGTCCTGCGTCTATAAGCGTAAATCTTTGACTGGACGTTCCCCGTTTGACTGTGCATCTCTCTGTCCGTGTCCAGGTGGGATACAGTATGAGGATGCTCGTGCGGCTTGTGTTGGGACTCTTCGTCCTCAAAGCGGCGGTGGCCGGCCCCAGATTTTCCCGACAGGTGGACTTGGACACATACGACGGCGCCAACTATGACGTGGATCTAGATAATTTAAATTTGGAGAACCAGGATATCTACGACTACGAAGATGGGCTGACAATTGATGATCCTCAGGTAAGAAACCGTATCGGTCAAGAGAATGTATTTGTCCCAAACATTCAAATACACTGGCCCTTACGTCTCCTACTGTCATTACAAAGGAAAGCTTGTGTTTTTATCACATTTACATTATTACACTTATCTTTCTTGTATTTGGTCACCTTTAATGGCAGTTCAAGTAAATGAGTTGGTGCAACGTGATTCACGTTTTAATACACGCAGACTGCTGCAACTTCCCAGAAGTCACGGTTTTCTCCATTTACACAAATCACAGCAACAGCGGCGTCAAAGCAAGGTCACCTGGTTCATGAAGCAGACAGGCATCCTGCTGATACCAACTGCGGCCATTTGGATACTGAACAAACTGCTCTTCGGCTTTACGCACTATTGTGGCCAAAGTATTTCACTTTCATACCCTGGCCAGCCCCCATTTAAGTTACATGGAATAAAGTCTCCACATGTTGAATTCTTCTGCATCTGGAGTATGTTTTATGCCCCAATGATGGATATATATTTTTTTATTTACCTACAAAAATCCAAGAAAGAAGCAACTGCACATTTTGCTGTGCATATTTGGAGGTTTTTCCTTTTTTTCAGATTTTTATGGGCATTTTCAGATTTTTATTGACATCCAACCAAGTTCCCAAGGTGCCAAGGTGCTCCTGCAATATATTTTCTATTAGTAACAAGGGGGGAACATTATCCAAAAGTGCTCAAACTCCTGGACTGCTGTGCCCTCTGGGACTCACTATCTGGATGATGGAGTACCGAAGTCGAAGTGCCATGTGGCAAGAAGGCAGGGCACGCTGGGATGGCAAGCTTTTCCTCCCAACTTCATGTTCCCGTTTATACCTCTGTAACAGGGAATTTAGGCCGAGGCTTGTCGAGATGCCGGATCGTCATGAGGCTTCTCCTGAGCCAGCGATTTAATCTGAACCTCATGTTGCTCCCACACCACTGCTGTTATCAAATACCTACCCCCACAACCCACTGCAGATTTAGCAGATACGACAAGATGTAGCAGAACTAAACGACACAAAGCAGTAAACTATTTCCACCGCCGTTGCAAAAAAAAAAGAAGTTCTGCCTATATTTAAAACCGTTGAATTCTGCGGTGCAGTGTTTTACAGCTGAGTGTTGCACACGAGTGCACAGCGGTGTCGGTGCGGGGGGAAAGCTGTAATGTGTTGCAGGGCAATGGCTGTCTGCTTATTAACAAGCCTGGATGTGACACAGCACATTGCATAAGATGTTGTGGGAGCGGAAAGAGGAAAAACTGTAAAAAGTAGTGACTAGAATGTTTCCCATCTTGTTCACTCTGAATAAACACAAAGTTTTCATTGCAGCCTTTCGTGTCGAGAAACATATTGCAACAATCTGTCATGTTGTTTTGTTTTGCACAGTAAAAGGTGAGAGGGCATGACAGATGTTTTTTTTAAGAAGAAGTGAGGATTAAATGGATTTTATTCACTCACACACATCAGATGTCAGGGGAGAAATGGAGCGATGATGACCTCCGTGCCTCTGGAATGCTGACTCTTTACTTTCCACATCCAGCTCTCTGTAGGTATTTGGGTTCTTCCTCCTCAGGGCTTGTCTCATTGGAGAGGAGTTACGGCTCATCTGTGATGCCGATTGTCTTCAGCCTGTTGAATTCAAAAGTCCTTTAATCACAGATTTTAGATTAATTTTGGTGTCATCTTAGTTACATTCAATAAGCTTTTCGTCCTTTTGAGCCAGAATTGTACATCTCTGGTCGGTAATTTTGTGCTGCAGTATTGGGTTGTAATACAGTACATAATAAGCTAAACAAATACAATGTTTCACCCTTATCCAATAATTCATATCATAATCCTTTCTATTTGTATTATATTATTATAGGCTTTTGTTCCTGTGTTGGTCCCAGATATGACTTTGACGTTTGTGTGTTAAATATGAAGCTACAGCCTGTTAGCTTAGCATAGAGAGTGGAAACAGGTGCAACAGCTAGCTAGCTTTGTTCTGTCCAAAATCTGCCTATCAGCATTTCTAAAGACCAGATGTGTCTATTTTTTTATTTTTTATTTTTTTCATGTGTGAAACTTTCTCAATGCCATCTTGGTCAGGACTCATTTGGTAAAGAGAGTCTGAATCTCATATATGGATAAATAAAGGTTCAATCCAAAAATGAATGAACAAACTACATATTATTGTGTAACAGACTTTTAAACATCAAGTACAGACTTGAGGGTCATCGATCCTCTGAATCTCAGCAAGAAAGCGAATAAGAATATTTCCCAAAATGTTGAACTATTCCTTTAAGGGTACAAAGTGCAGATATAATATTAGCATTCTCTCTGAACAGGAGAGCCTCGTAAATGTGTCTCGAAATGTGCCTCAGACTTTGTATGAATTGAATGACATTGGATGGGTGATATCGTGGAGCTCATTTCTTTGCGGTGATCACTTGTTTGTTGTAAAGGAAGCAGCTGGCGAACCAGCATGAGGATTTTGGAGTCTGAAACTGCTCTCACCGTGCTGAATGCGCCTACTGATTGATACACTATACACTACAGCAGCAACACGAATTTGGCATCAGCTTGATGCTCACATTCAGCATCTCTCCCTGTGAATTCTCTATTCCCATGCTGTTTCCAGGGCTTTTTTTTCAGTATTTTTAGTTGCCAGCCTTTCGCCTCTTCTTTCCCCCCCGGGTGTATGTTTGCTTTGGGGAAAGGGGGAAATGAAGGGGAGAACTGCAGCGAGCAAACTCTGCACAACACTTTTCAAAGGCCTACCTTGTTGTATCCCAAACTGTGTCTCTGCCAAGCTTTAAATTTTGACTGGACATCTCTTCATTGCTGCATTTAAAGCCTCTGCAGGACTTTAACTCGGTTATATTTATTGTAACCTCATCACTCAAAGGCTGCACTTTGTTTGCGACCGGATTTATTGTACTGATAAACATTCATTTTTGGCACCTCTTGGCTCACGACACCTGATTACTGTGTCCAAAGTAGCTGAAAGGACTAAAATATGGATTGGTGGAGCTACCATGTGTGTCTTGGTTCCACAAGGACCATTCCCTGTTGGGAGGGTTGAGTCGGCCTCGCTGGGCGTGAGAGTGTCAGGTATTACCTGTGGCGGTGCGTGGGCGTTCATCGCCCTCGTTTGGAAAATGATAGAACTGCAGGGTTTGCTCAAACATCAAAGAGTGACTGCAATGACTGCAAATGCCATTATAATGCCACATAGATATACCTGAAGCTTTTAATGAAGGAACCACAAAGCGCTGCCATTTATAAAGCTTTATTTCCTGACAATAAACACAAAGGCTACTAAGCGCGCTTGGATACAACCTCTGCTCTGACTACTACCAGTTTAGTATACAGCATATAACACTTCTTCCCATGAGATGATTTGAAAGCCTTTCAATACCAAATTTAACGTCTGAGGTTTAAGCAGGATTGAAAATCATCATTTGCTGTCCTCACAGAAAAGCAATTTAACTGATTACATAGAATACAAGAGCTCAAAAGTCTGAAAAGACAGTTATTTTGCACATTCGATGGCAAAATCTCTGTCAGTCTTCTCTTGTTGATATAGGGAGCACATTTCATATACAGATATACAGATATACATTAAAAAAAAGGTTACTCCCTGTTGTCAATTATACTAAAAGATCCACTATAGTGCATCCCAGAGGCTGCATGTGAGCGGTCACCGCACACTTTGCTGCCATCTCGTGGTTCTATCATGGCTCTTTGTTTGGTTCTGTTGGACTGTGTCGCCTCAGATCCTACTATCTCAGTTCTGGAGACTTCTCCAGAAAGACAATCAAACTGACTTGCCTGCCTTGTATTTGTCAAGCCATCCTCTCCTTTCTGTATCCACTTATGATATTAGTTTATTGTTACTTATTATATATTCCCGTTTATGGAGATGGAATGGATGAAAGACACATAGTGGATGGGATTAATACAATACTTATTTATGAAATGATACTTGGTAATAGAGTTTGACTATGAAATGCAGAAGATTTCAAAATCATTATATGCCCATATTAGGTAGTAGGCATATACAGTACATAAACTGTGTTGAATAAAGGAGCTACTTTTCTTATTATGCTCTTGAAATCAGTGGAAGATGTTTTAATGTCTAGACTGTATCATCTGATGCTTCATTATACAGCATGAACTTTTCATTTAGGAATAGAGCGAAATGTCTTGGCCTGTATTTTTCCTTAATACAATAATAGCAGGATAAAGTTAGCTTGCTTAAGAAAAATAGTAATCAGGATCAGCAAACATGGAATAATCACACAGGAGTTTTTCATGTACAGACAAACATTAAATGTCACTTTCTGAGGCTCGATCTCGAGCCAAACTCTCAACCGTTTCTGACTCACTGCTGCCATCTTTCCCTCAGATAGAAATTGGAACACTGGCCCCGCCCGACTATAACTACCCTGTACCCGAGGCCTCGTTGGAAGAGCAAGTAGAGGAGGAAGAGGAGGAGGAAGAGTTGCCCCTCACACCCCAACTGAGCCCTCAGGGTTCAGGGGGATCCGGGGTCCTCATGGGTCCAGACACACAGAAAGGTCTGAAAAAGCACACACCCGTAAAATATAGAGACACGTAAGTCCGCTGGGTTTGAGAGAGGGCCTCGCTCTCCCCGTGGAGTTGTTAAAACAGCGTCACCCATAATGATAAAACGCGTCCACAACGAAGGCACTAATCTGTTGGCTAAACTCATCGTCTGCATCTCCAACAATCATCTTTTCAATGTGCATGTCTTCCATTTAACGAGCTGCTCATGGTTAAATGTGTCTTTTTGTCCAATCACGGTGTCCGTTTGTCAACACTCGACTGCTTAACCTGATCATCATTGTGAACTGATTCATGATCCATTTCATCTGTCTGTTTATTAATACCTAATCTTGTCTCTAACAAGAGGTGGAGCTGCGTCTGACGCCCATTGACATCCTTCATGTGTCCGGGGATTTTGGGGGCTCCGTAGGGTCTGGGGCCTCAGGTGCTTCTGGGGCTTCTGGGTCTGGGGGCTCGGGAGACCTACTGGCCTCCGGTGGCTCCGGGGGTTCTGGTGATATTATCCTGATCTCCGGAGCCTCCGAGGAGCTCCTCGGCTCTGGGGGATCTGGGGAGTTCTTGGTATCCGGGGATCTGTTGATATCCGGGGATCTCTCGGGATCCGGGGATATTTCTGGAGCCTCCGGGGACTTTGGCTCTGGGATTTCCATTGAATTCCCCCTGGGCTCTGGAGGGTCTGGGGACCAGTCTGGTTCTGGGTTCTCTGGAGATCTCTTGATCTCAGGGGCCTCTGGAAGCTCTGGGGTTTCTGGGGACTCTGATGAGTCTGGTGACTCAGGGATAACGTTGTTATCTGGAGGTTAGTAGATGCCTGTAATCGAGGCTTGTGAAGAAATAACCTGCATATGTGATTCATGTTGATTTGCTGTCTTATTCCATTTAACTGCGTCCTTTTTTTAAATGTAGTTAAATGTTGATTTTGCTTTATAATCATACTTATTTGTTTGTGTTTCTCATAATCAATGTTCTCCTAACATGCTGAGTGTGATTGACTGGTTAATGGGTTGATTGATTGTCCATCTCACTCTCCAACCCTCCCTAATGTCGCGTCTCCTAACCCCAACCCTTGGCTCTAACAAGAGGAGGAGCTGCCCCTCATTCCTGAGACTACCCCTAGCGAGGCATCGGGTGCTTCAGGGGAGTTCTCAGGAGCTTCGGGAACCTCAGGGGCCTCCGGGGATCTCGGAGTCTCCGGAGACTTAGGGTTCTCAGGATCCTCTGGGGCTTCTGGTGTCTCTGGCTCTGGAGACCCAGAAGTCACTGAGGTAACTCTGGTCCCTGACATTGATAAAGGTCAGTATCCAATCTGGACGTGTGTGAGATTTGTTAAAGGCGGGGTAAAAGCTGGCCTTTACACATAAAAAACAGACCAAAAAAACAAGGTGCCAGTGCCGATGCTGGACCAGGCAGCCAATGAATCTTTTTCATCTTCTCCTCTTTTAATATCGCAGCTAGCTTGGTTGGAGACCAGGTTTGTTTGCAGAAGAACAAAGAGACTGCTAGCGAGCTAACACCGACCTAAACCTCCAGTGGCCATTCTTAGTACTGCAATGAAAAATATCTTCTATGGCCCAAAACGCATTTCCCCCATAGACCGCCATTATAAAACATGTTTATAAAACCTTCCCAGAGCCTAGAAAAGCCTCAGAAACCACCCCAGAGGCTAGGGGTCTTTATTGTTGAGTCCACTATCCAGTTCCTGTAATACATCCATGATGTGAACCTTGCATGATTTTGCATACTCAAACAAATCATTTCAAAAGAAACATTGAAAGTAAACATGTTTGTTTACAAGAAACTTCTTTGGAAACACTTCCAAAGAAGTTTGTCGTGTATTGCGGCGTAAGATTTATTGTGGGAACTGGCTCCAGCACCGGCACCTAGTCTGCAGAAAAGTCTTGGTAGTGTCACTCGAAGCAACGATTTGAGTTATTCACTGCAGGAACTATTTCCACATGAATGTTCATGCCACATCCATTGTGGTCTGTCTCGCCAAGAGGCAGAAAAGACAAAGAGTTATTTGAACTGGCTCCACTAAAAGTTGTTGTTTTTCTTTGCTAACAAGCACATTGTTACTTGTCGTGTTAACACCAAAAATGCCATTTTCATTTAACTTGCGTCCATCAGTTAAATGCCATAAACACTTTAAACGCTGCTATTCATACTGTGTGTGTAACTACTCACTGCGGCAAACAGTGGGCTGCTGACTGCCAGACGTGCTGATCTAACCTGTTTCTTTTAACACCTAATCTTGTCTCTAACAAGAGGAGGGGCTGCTTCCGGTAACACCGGAAACCCCTCAGGAGGGTACTGGCGGTGTAGAAGGGTCAGTGAGCTCTGGTGAACCTGACGAGCCTGATGAGCCTGACACGAGAGGTCAGTATTTATTCCAAGCCATTCAGAGAAGGATGGTGGAACGCGCAAACTCTGAATTTTTACCGACTTTGTCCCGTGGCTTTGTAAAGACTGATTCCATTACCAACCAGCTGTTCTACCTCTTACTTTTTCCCTCTTCTTCCCCTCCTCCAGGTATGCCCACTTGCCTTCTGTGCACGTGCCTCGGTGGTTCGGTCTACTGCGATGACTTGAAGCTGACTAGCGTCCCACCTCTCCCCAAAGACACCACTCACTTCTACGCCCGCTACAACAGAATCACCAAGATCAACAAGTCCGACTTCGCCTTCATGAGTACGCCTGACTGAAAAACGTAGAAGCATCAGAGCGGATGCAGATCAGGGACAAATATACAGTTGACATCTTGGTGCTTTTTCTCGCCTTCTTCCAGACAAACTGAAGAGGATCGACTTGACCGCCAACGAGATAGCGTCCGTTGATGACAGAGCGTTTATGGGTCTGCCCGAGCTGGAGGAGCTGGTGATTCGAGAAAATCACATCTCACAGCTGCCTGCTCTCCCGGAGACCATGAGCCTGATCGATGGCAGCCACAACAACATCGGCAGCAAGGGTGTTCACAGAGAGGCGTTCAAAGTACGTACACCTGCCATTCCAAGCATGCTGTCACACCTTCAGCCCAATGAAGGCAGATATATCTATGTATCACATGTATATTTGCACAATATCTTGAAGTGCTTATCTGCAAAGATAACATTTTTGTATAGAAAATCAAAAGCACTGATAAAACAATGATGTATTGTCAACATTACCTTAAAATGTGTTGGGCACTTCCTGTGTTTCTCGAGGCCTGATAACGACTTGGATCTTTTTTCTCCTCGTATCCAGGACATGACGAGCCTGCTGTACCTGTACCTAACGGACAACCACCTTGACTACATCCCCGTGCCTCTCCCAGACAGCCTGCGATCTCTACACCTACAGGTACGTCTGTTACGTCATGTCACATCACTGCACACTAATAGTCCACTATTCATCCGAATATGACAATATTCCAAATTTGATATGGCTCATATAACATCATATCCCTTATCAGGCCTTGTTCCTAGTGTAACATTATAAAGATCACGTTTTTTAGCGGGTAAGGGTTGTTTTACTGATATTATTTTAGGAGCATCCTGACATCTATATAGCATTTTTGCATCTCAAATGTGTTTGTTTGTTTTTTTTAAACCCAGTTTGCAACACACGGCCTCTCCTCTGCTGCAGTTATGTGCATCTGATGTTAATTTTCATAGCTGTAAAAAAAATAGCTTGGAGGACAGTTTTGCAAAACAGAACGATGTGGAGCAAAGGAGGATAATATATATAAAGGGTGCGTTTAACTTAATTCAGAGAATCAGTGTAATATTAATTTTCATTATCCAACGTAATCAGCTTAGTCTGAATAATATCTTTTTGAGAATATGGGCAAAACTGATTTCAAACAAAGTCACTAAATGGATCTGTTTAGTTGTAATTTGATATAAATGTAACTGTGAAGGAAATCTGGAATAATATTAAAGGTGCTTTTCCTACCTACATGGGTGTTTTCACTTTGGTCTGATTAGATCTCTGCTCATGTGGATGTGGGCGGGGCTACGCTGAAATTGCACAATGTGGAAAGTAATTGATAACACCTGTGTGGGAGGGGCTTGGCCATGTGCGTGGCCTTTAAGTAGCTAACTCAAATGGAGGAATCCTTCGAGGTATCTGCTCATGTCACTGAACAGCTCATAAAACAATATGGATTCATGACTCCCCTCCAAAATAATAAAACCCTGAAACCCTGAGAGTGGAATTGGGTTATTGTTTTATCCAACACTGGCATCCAATAGTATTGAATTAAATTTAAAAATCTACACCATGCACCTTGGAAGTACTTGAAGACAAGTAATGCTGACAGTCTGCTTCAACAAAGACTTTACATTTCAGAATTAAGATGTGGCATTCAAAGCACTGAACCTGAAGTTTTACCAGATACATGAAGAAATCCAGATATTCTTACTTGGAACCAGTTCCAAACTGCATAACTTTTCAAAAGAAAATGCTGCGAAAACCCTACATGCATCTATAATAATCCAAGTTCTCGTATATGCATCTTATGCAAAATATTATTCATTAAGCATCCCCCTATCTTCTATTGCAGCGTAACAATATTCAAACGATGCACGAGGACACGTTCTGCAACCTGAAAGATTTCAACTACATCAGGAACGCACTGGAGGACATCCGTCTGGACGGCAACCCCATCAACCTCAGCAGGACCCCGCAGGCCTACGTCTGCCTGCCCCGCATACCCATCGGGGATCTCATCTAACCACACAGACACATATACCTACACTCTTGCACACTGACTCCCACGAATACAACCACACGCACACACCTTTGTACATATTGACACACGCAGACATGCACACCATTTATCACTCCTCAAGCCATCCATTAATTACAATCACAAACCGATGCGCATGCTGCTGACATAGACTATGGATCAATAAAACTCTGTGTGGAAATTTACCGTATGTCCTGTAAACATCCACAAACACAAGTTATGAGTCAGATTCTGGTGAAACACTGCCCTACTTCTTCCTGTTGTTCACACCTATTAAAACACACATGCAAACACACACACACACGCAAACACACACACACACACGCAAACACACACACACAGACTTTCTCAAAAGCCAAGCTGTTCCGCAACTTGATTAAAGAGAAAAAGATATGTGGCATTCAGAGAAATCAGTTTATTAAAAACCCCTCAGATGGCATGTATGTGTCTGTTTAGTGTCAGTGTTCATGACTGGCAAATAAAAAAATAAAAAACACACACAACCAGTAATATTGTTTAAATATGTTTGTTTTGTAAAAATAAAAATAATATTAATATTAATGACAAATCTAACACTTTTGGAAATGTATACTAGCATAAACTTATTGAAGCTGGAGCTTAATGAAGAGGTAATTTGAGTATCTAATGCAATAAAAGACGCATTTAAACACAATCACTTGTTGTAAAGTCTGTACTGTAATATAAAAATATATATTCTGAAAAAAGATTTTTTACATGAACTGCAATATTTGGTATATTACATTTCAAAAAGTGATGTTTTATCCGTGCGCAATAGCTAATACCAAAGACTCTGATGTCTAGAGTCGATCAAATAAGGACTATTGTTTGATTTGGGAGGGCGGGGGTTATGGATTTTGATTGTGGATGGGGTTAAGAATAATGCTAATAGCTTGCTATTGTGTGCTCTGTATGGAATAACCACAAGTGAATAAAGTTGTTTTGAAGACCTCTCCAAACTAGGAGTGGCTCAACGTGTTCATTGACACCTTGTAGGTGGAGTATGTGCATTTTGAATTACAGCTGAAAGCCGCTCAGAAATACGAATCAAAAGTTTTCAATTAGTTTTTCAAACAAATTGAGGAACTGCTCCTTCCTGTCCGTGAGATCCGAGTCTTTCGCCTTGCTGCTGTCTTCTGTAACCTCCTCAGTCCTTTCTTTGGTTGCAGAAAGTCTGTCCAGCCTAGTTCTTTCTCGCTCCAGAGCCAGCCGGCCCCTGTTCACAGCATCTCTGTCCTTCTCCACCACCGCCCTCTCCCTCTCAATCAGTGCCTTTTCTCTCTCTATTGTGGCCCTCTCTCTCTCCAGGGAGGCTCGCTCTCGGTCCACGGCGGCGACCTCCCTATCCAGCGCCGCTCTCTCCCTGTCCAGTACCAGCCGCTCCCTCTCCATCACCTGTTTCTCCCTCTCCATCACCTGTTTCTCCCTCTCCATCACCTGTCTTTCGCTATCCATCCTGTCCCTCCCGCGCTCCATCTCTTGCATGGCGCGGTGTATCTCCTGGCTTCCCTCATCCGCAGCGTCCTCGTCCTCATCACCGTTCAGGGAAACCTCAATCTCTGGTCCCCCCGATATTGAAGTCGCAGGGGAGTGTGTCGCCATGGATACCTTCCTCTTCTTGGGTTTTGGTGGGAAATTGCAGTCGGTGGGGAAGGCCTTGAGGATGGGGGCGCTGCCTTCCAGATGACCCTCCATGGCATCGTCCATCAGCTTGAAATAAGGCCACGTTTCAGGGAACACCTTCATTCCATCTGGAGGGTTCTTTAGCCCCTGAGGAGGAAGAGAGAACAATGAATTGTCGTAACTGATGATAAATCTAAAGTGTGTTTTTTTTTAATGTACCTTGTATCTCTTCTTCATGTTCTCCCATTTTTTCGATGCTTGACTGTGGGTCATCTTGTGTTGAAAGCCCATATGTTTCAGGATGGCCCTGAAAATATAATCACACAAAAGCTGAAAGACCTGAAACAATTGGCAGATTTACCAATGCGGTCAATCGACAGAAAAGTTTGTCAACTAATGATCATGCATTGATTGTCAGCCATTGCTTTAAAGTAGAAATGCCTGGTTTCAACTACTCAAGTGTGAATATTAAAATACATTTTGAATTATCTAATTTTATAGCGTCTCAGTGTAAATCTCTTTAGGTACCTCCCATTCATGGATCTACATATATTTTTTTTTTATTATTTTTCATACAGTAATGTCTTTCAGAGCTTTAACTTTCTGGCATACCTCCACGCCCACATGGAAGTATTTCTTCTCCCAGAGAAGAGGTAATTATTTGAAACCCTCAGCTTCACAAAATCTTCGATTTCCTTTGCACTCACTAAAGGGGAGAGAGAGGAAGAAATTAGTTGTAAATGGTGTAAAAAATGACTACCGATCCACAAATCTCCACTCGAATTAAACATAAATACTTACTAAAATGGCATTCAAAGCTGGTTATTAGGCTGTATGACATTCATTACTGGTTATTAAGCTGTATGCTGTGCAATTCAGCCTATAATTACATATTTTGTTCAGGAACTCATTTTTGTATAATTACAAAAAGGTGTACAGAAAACTTGAGACACTTCCCTATTTTTATTTCAGGTGAATAATTATCACCCTCATATCCTGTAACCTGCTCAGCTTTTTAGATGAACTTTGCAACAGGTGTCTCATTAGAAGTGTATTACTAAGTCTGGTGTGTTGTTGTCTTAAATACAAAAAAATACAACCCACTTCACCGGTGGAGGCCGGCTGAAGATGTGCGCTAGCTACATCCACTTGTTTACTTTCGCCGTGGAGCCAACTCGCTAGTTTGCTAGGTGCCCAAGTTAGCTCAAGTACGGTTAGCTAGCTTGATTTAAAAACATGACATTTCTTGCTGCCTGTACTCACTTTTGTACGTGAACTCCACGGGGCTGACTTTGTCATAGGTAGTGCTCGTGTACGCGTGGTCGTTGATTTCCATGTTTCCCTAGTCTCTGTTCTTCGTTTTAACCTTTTTATCAAGTGCCCTTCGCAAGAAAAGACTACTCGTTCCTCCTTCCGAGGGACCCTAGCTTCTTCTTCACTTGCTTTGTAACAGGAGCGCTTGAGAAATGGCGCTGCAGACGGGGAGGCGGCAATGGCCGAATCAGCTCTCTATCGCCACCCCGCGGTGTGGAGGTTAAGCGCACTAGAAAATAATATTCCAATGTGTATTTTGTGTACTCCACTCTGTTGATATAAATATATTAGTCATACAGCTGACTATTCATGTGTTTATATATGTATTAACTAACGTAGTGTTTAAATTACCTAAACAATAATGAAGCTCTCCACTTACACTTGCAATAATCACCGTTATATATAGTTCACAATAATATGAATATTCATACAAACGTTGTATTTTGTCCATTTGAATACATGCATATCTATATTTATTTTTACCTATATACGGATATATTTTGTTTACTTCGCTCTGTGTTTTTGGGATCAGATGTCTAATAATATTAGTATATTTTCTGTTATTAGTGGTGCCTTCATTATACCACCCCTTTGTTAATATTGTATTTGTACTTTCAAGATAGAGCTGTTACGCTGATTCACTGCAGCAGGCAGGACCACCCTCTTGGAAAACATTGTGTGGGTGTGGCAATGGCTCTATATTAAAGTGTAATGAAACTGAAAGTAATGCAAAGTGGGCTGTAAGGCGAGAAGAATGGCGACCGCGTATCGTAAGTTCCCTTTCAATGTCACTTTAATGTATGTACTTATGACTGTCTGCGGTGTGTTTTAACCACATGCTATTTCCCCTTTATAAATATAAAGGACTGTATGTGATCGCTGTCTTTTGGTTATGTAATTATTTATGTATATGAAACATTATAGTAGATCTTGATAACAAACCAGAACTTCGTAAGATTACTGATATATATATCAGTAATCTTATATACATATATGTTATATTATATTATGGGAATATATTGAAAGTATGAAATATCAGTCGGTGTACAGATTTATGAGAAATGGCGATCACAGTTCTTCTGAGATTATTTACAGTTTCACTTTCGTTTCTAATGGAGATCCTTTACGGGGTCTAGGTGGAGCCCAGACCTGTATTTTAAAACTCATGCTTCAGATGACTTTCTCGTTAACACAGCATTGAATCCACGGCGCCCTTGTTATCTCAACTTTCATTTATTAACTGTTTTTCAAACTTGTTGTTCACGGTCATGCAACAAACAGCATGTCATTTAATCATCCAGCAGGGGGCAGCAGATACACATACTTGTATCTAAACTGTCACTACTTACACTTTAAAACAACAAATATCTCTACAGAAAATGCAACGCGATAATATAACAACTGAGAGTAGTTCATTCGGAAAGATAGTCAAGTTTTTCCTTTGTTTTTTTTCCAGAGTCTGACGAGGAAAAACCTTCTGAAAGCGAGTCTGACGTCAGCGCGTCGGACAGTGACAGTGAAGATTCAGACGTAGAAACTGAACTGAACTGTCAGGTTTGTTTCGATGGTCAAGTCTCGACTTATTCTCAAATGCCGATGAGTTTGCTGCCATAACTCTACGATATACAACGTTTGAATATGTCTCTCCTCTTTATGTGCAGCTCCACGGCAAAGAGCCCTGCAAGCATTACAACAGCGGCGGGTGTCGGGATGGCGACAGGTGCCCTTACTTGCACCTCTGCAAGTATGCCCTATCAGGAAGCTGCCGCTACGGGTCCAAGTGTAAGCTGAGCCACCCCGGAGGACCACGCAAAGAGGGTCTGGCCCGATCCACCTCTAATGGTGAGGAAGACAGAAGAGGCCATTAAGTTATACCTTTTCTTTTACCGCTTATTCTATTTTTTATTATCATTTAATTTTACTACTGCTTCTTCTGTCTTCTCTGCACACGTCACGGGTCTGGTCACTGCTGATAGACGGATCCTGCATTTTATTAATATTTTTGAGTCACTACAACCATCACTTTTCACATTCCACTTAGAAGAAAAGATAAATGTTTAATTATAGCATCTTAATTAACGCTGCTTAGAAATCAAATAATCACAGTTATCAATAACGTTGCACTGAAACCAGGACATTACAGTGATACATCCATGACGAACTAAAAAAACATGTCAAATGTCACCCCTGATGAGATAGAACTGCATATAATACATAGACATGATAATACAGGAGAGGATCGTTAAAGTTCTGAATATTAAGAGTAGATTTATAGACATCGGGAGGAAAGAAGGCTTGAAGTGGCTCTGTGACGTCTTTTGTGTTGTTTTTTATAACCAGACCCGAAGCTGACTGACGGCCGATACTACCAGTGGCAGCTGAACGATGGAAAGGGCTGGAAGGATGTGGACAACGATCACATTCTGGAGGCCCAGTACTCGCTGCCCCACAGCAAAAGCATTAAAATCTACAACACGCCGTACGGGTAAGAGTTGACGACGCAGTAAGACCTTTCAGCCGCGTGGCTGCACCTCTCACTCCGTGTCTCACTCTCTCTCTGCAGGGCGGTGAGTGTGGACTTCAACAGGATGCGAGTGCACGGAAAGAACCTGAGCGTGAGACGTCTGGACGACGGAAACACCGTGTGGATCTGGTACTGCACTCTGGGCCGCAAGTGGATGAAGTACGGAGACAAGGTGAAAGGAATCGACAGCAGGGAACTTTTGGTTTTGTCCTCAAGTTTGACATTGTTTTTATTTTGATTTAATTTTTTTATTGTTTTTTTCTGGACAGGATTCAAAGGGCAACCCCGGTCCTGTGAAAAGCTCCGAAATAGAGAACAAGTTCCAGAGTAACCCAACGAGCTCTTATACTTTCATCATCGGTGCTGATACCTTCGAGATTAAATTCAGAGGTGAACTCACGCCTCCTCCACAGAATACTATACTCCACTTACATTGTTGGTTTCCTATCAGAATTATTCTTTTGTTTGCAGAAATGCAACAGGTGGCGGGAAAGAGAAAGAGGAGGGTGACTCGTCGACCGCTGTATCGACAACAACAGGCGGGAGGAGGGTGAGTGAAAACACTGAATAAGCACAAAACTGTTCCTTATTTTTAAATTAATGCAAAACTTTTTTTTTATTCATAGAGTTTCTCCAGTGTCCGCACAGCTTCAGCAACTTTCTCTGGACTCCAAACCAGTGTGGCAGTTTGAGGGAGACAGCGGCTCGTGGCACGAGTTCAAACGCAGGGTCGGTTATCCCGTTCAACTTCATGTCTTTTTTTTTTTTAAATGAAAATGCTGAGATGAACAATGCTGACTCAGACTGTTTCTGCAGAGCGGCACCCCGACCGAATGTTCAGTAAGCAGTGACGAGATTGAGAGGAAGTACAGGCAAAACCCCAACGACAGCATGACCTTCAAAGTAAAGGCACAGTACAAGCTGGACTTCAAAGGTGGACTTGTCTTTTAAATGATGAGGGGACGTGGGATGCTTTATTTTACGGGTTCAATATTTCCTTATATGGAAAATAGAGACTCTGTGATAGAACTGCAAATTATGAGGAATTTACAGTCCTGTAAAATAAAGTGTTGCAAAGTTTCAGCTAAACTGTAACTTCCTTGAATAATTATTATGAGCATTTATTTACATTTGTGTTTCTTTCCCTGCAGCGATGACCCAAACCAACCTCAAGACCAAGCGTACACGCAAGATCAGGCGTGTGCCGGTATGAGAATTAAATACGACCTCAAGAACAAAAGTCCATAAACCAGCGTGCAATAATCCTCTTCCTGGTAAATGTCATTTACAATGTTTACATCAGAAAGGTATATGAAGAGATTTAATTGATCTGAAGTTTGTATATTAAAACACGGTTGCAAAATACACCGAAAGCAACCTGCAGTGCCAAACCAGGAGATGCAAAGGGTGAAGCGCTGTTTAAATTGTTACATTCATGCTGCCACATATCTACACACTGCCTCTCCTCATATAGCAGAGCTCACTAATTTAGATTAGAACCGAATGCAAGGCCATTTATAAAGAGTGTTAAGCTGCTTCTCCAAATTGCCAACTTTTTTTGTTCAATTAATTAATTAACATTTTGAAGGTTTATTCTGCTTAAATCAATGCATGTCAATCAAAATGATGTACCAATGTCATACAGATATTAAATAAGCTAGTCTGTAATGGAAATTGATATTTTTTACAACAAAAAAATGCATCTAGTGTGTGTGTGTGTGTGTGTGTGTTAATACAATAATGCAATAAAATCTGATAACAATACGTTGTTGTTTTTGCCCTTCATTTTGGAGAATTTCCACAGCATCGTTGTCCTATAAACAAAAATCCGTTAACTAAGACAATGACGATGTTAGACAGAAGGCAGGGCAGATAAACGTCCCTGGTTCTTATTATATAAATAAGATGTAACCTCCTCATCGATCTAAATGCATCGCTATATAACTTGTGCATTGATGGACTGCAATTAAACTGAGATTGTTATAGTTACTCTCCCAAATTAAAGACTAGCAAACCTCAAAAGAGGCATAAAAATCACATTTATGTAGACTTATAGTGTGAATTGGATCTATACCAGTTTATCTCCTCTAGTTGTAGTCATTTCATTAAATATTAGAGCTGTCTGTGTAAATAACGTGACTGTGATGAACAAAGCATGCACTCGCTTCTATTTGCACAGTCATTAATAGATATTCTGAAAAATACTGGGCAATTCTGGCCCAGTATGTCTTGATATCGTATCGAACAGAATGGTGCAGTATCGCCTACCCACCACGAGGGGAGCTACAACGTGCGCTGTGTGCGTGCGCGCGTCCGGCTGCCCTGAAACGAAAGCAAAACACCGAAATGAAACTAATATGTGTTTCTGAGTAAGGAGAGCGAGTGAAGGGGATTTTGGTGCTCTTCTGTTTCTCTTTCCAGATGTATTTCTCTCCCGGCATGGTGAGTCCACTTCACGGAGTCCCCTCGGACCGTCTTTGTGATGTGTAGCCGATCAATAAATATGTGTATGTGTCGCTTACAGGACCTTGAAGAGGACGCGAGTTATGGGCAGGAGAGTCCAGGTCGGTTTGACTTCCTTTTTGTTTTTAAGAAAAAGTAACTTTATTTGAGGAAACAATTATGACATGAACTCATATTTTACATAAAGGCAGACATTAATAGGGCAAACTAACTAGTTTCCTTTACAAATACATCCATTGAACTGCATTACCCACAGTGCACCTGGCTCCACTTTTATTAGATCCACACCTGTCCTAAACGGTGACGAAACACACAAATAGGCCCAACCTGAACCCTCAGGGCCTTAACTGACGTCACCCGGTAAATGGTTGAGTGTGAATGCTAAATACAAATGGGACAGCACTCGGTATGTCACTTTAGTTTGATGACACAACACATGTTATCTAAAAGTGTTTTATTTGACATGTTTTTCACCCTGATCTGAACTGTCAAATAATGTATTTACTTGTTTTAGTTAAAACAGCTTCAGTAAGCTAAATTAAAATAAATGGTTTCTGCTTGAATGTAATATTCCACACATGCGCCAGCCTGTTTACATTTTCTTTTAATTCCTCCGGGCGTCCCCTGGTAACCCCGTGTTTCACGTCGTACCGCTATGAACTGTGGGTAATTCCCTCAGGCAAAGACAGCATCGATGCTGACTTATGGAAAGGGGGCATAAAGTGCTGAAGAAGTCCGCTGACCATTTGACATTGGGATCTGGCCATAGTGTCAAACAGAGTCTGCTTCCGTTGTCGTAATACACGAAGGCGTGATTTGAATCCTTACTCTGTTATTTTACAGTCAGTGGGAAACATTACGAGTGGCAGCTGTCCAACGGACATCAGTGGCTGCCGGTCGAAAATGACCACGTGATCGAGACCCACTACTGCCAACCTGGAGCCAAAGGAATCACCCTCAACATGGGCGATAGGTTAGTGTTGGGGTCGTTGCCTCTTTATGAGCAGACAAACCTCTATATGTTTCAAAGAGGTCGTATGCGTCTCCACAGGCAGGTGTTCATCGACTTCGATACGCTGCAGACTCAGACTGCAGGTCTGAAGGTGCAGAGACTAAGCTTCCTCCCCCGGGACCAGACGGAGGACGTAGGCTGGTACTTCAGAGATGACCGGCTGTGGCGTGAATACGGATCCCAGGTGAGCAACGACCAGTCCGGCACGCTGTCGTCCTCCATCAGCAGCAGAGACGTGGAGCGCCAGTTCACCCTGAACCCTCAGGGAACCTTCAGCTTCGCGGTGGGCTCGGCCGGCTACTCGCTCGACTTCTCCAGTATGGGACCTTTCTGTTCTATTCCAAGCTTGTTCATTTCATTGCGTGCGGCTCGGTCTAACCGATGGCGTTTTTCCTCGGCAGCCATGAAGCAAAAAAACTGCAGCACGGGTCTGCAAAGGAACGTACGAAGGCGTCCCAAGTTCATTTCCAACACAGCGAGGTGAGTCGTTTCACCTGTTGGAGTCAGAGAGTCACGTGTTTTTATGTCATGCATTTGATAGAGAGAATGTTTAGCACCAAAGCCGCGTATGAGAGATTGTTTTTCTCTGCAGCGTTCCCCCCACCTCAGCTTCCTCCTCCCAGCTCACCGATGGAGGCTACAAGTGGGAGTTCATGGGAGAGGAGGGGGTATGGACGGAGTACAAAGCTCATGTAAGTAGGGCAACTAACCATGTCAGGTAGTTGTAGCAGAAACTAGTGAGGTTAACTAAAAAAAAAAAGTTTTATGGTACGTATTTGGTTGTGCAAGATATTTAACTTTAATCATTATTTTTTTTATTTTTTTTTTATTATTCCTGGTGAATAACGTCAGTCATCAGTGACATCTGGCTCTTTTTTATCAATCTATCTATGATCTGCTTTATATGCTCTATAAGGTGGACTTGTTTGTATGTCTGTAGATATGCTCATTTGACAGCGCTGCCATTGAGAGACAATACCAGCTGGATCCTCAGGGCCAGCTACGCTTCAACATCAAGAGATACTCGTACACGCTGGATTTCTCAGGTAACAATCACACGTACAGCTACGAAGACACTCCTCTGTTAAACCACACTATTTTTGATGTCTTAAAACTGTGTGTACATTGGTTTATCATAGCAATGTGTCAAGTCAATGACAAGATCGGGACTACAAGAGCAGTGAGGAGGACCGCCGACTCTGGGACTCAACAGAACAGCAGGTCAGGATGAACATTTAAGACTCTCTTAAAATACCACAAAATGATGCTCGATCTAAGCATGAAAATATACCAAACATCTTGAATTGAATTAACTAAACAGCCCCAATAAACCCCTTAATTTACTTACTGTGAGGTTAATGTTACATCTGTTTTTTCTGTCTCTTATGAACCAGCTCAGTTCATTTGGCAATCATATTTGAACAGTATATGTACAATATTTCAACTTAAATCCTTCTGTTTTAAGTTCGGGCTCATTGCCACAGTGGCAGTTTCAAGATATCGATGGAATTTGGACGGAATACACTAGAAGAAGGAGCGTTTCCAGTCAGGACATCGAGCTCCAGTACCAACAGAACCCATCAGGCACCATGAAGTTTTCCACCAAGAAGTTCAGCTACGAGCTAAACTTCTCAGGTGAGCTGCAAACATCTACGTCCACTTTTGAAGTCGCCGGTGGCGATTTCTCACGTAATGTTGCACTAATGAACCGCTCTGTGAAGCAAGACTTACGTTTAACCTGTCGTTTGCAGCCATGTCTCAGAGGAACCTTTCCACAAACACCAGCAGATCGGTGCGGCGACTTAACCAGTGACGGTGGGACGACAGATTCACTTCAGCTGCTTTGATACGATTTTGCACAAGTGCCTTGTCTCTGATTGGCTGACCTCACACTTTTACAAACATGTGACATGTAACAGAAGGCCTTAGAAAAAAAACATACTAACTATATATTGTGTTGAGTCCACTGATTTTACAAATCAAAGTATTTGCGACTACTAGAGATAGCTGCCTCAAATCTGCTAAACTGCCTCAAGTGGAGTTTTTTTTTAATCTGGAGGTGTGGCGTTACAAAGAAGTGAAGACCTACTCCTCGCCTAGGAGTCCGATGGTTATGGGAATGAAATGCTAATTGTTTGATACTCAAACACCTCTTTAAACCTAAAGACAAAGATGTTTATTAATACGACTGTTTTGTGCATCTTCAAATGTTCATGATTCATGAAAACTGCCTTGTAATCACAGCACTTAAAACAAAAGTTTACCATTTGAGAGGATACCCGTCTTAACCTAAAAGCAAACTAACCTTTGATATCTCATTTAATGCTTCCATCTTCAAATGTGCATTAAATCTGCCATGTAAATCAGTGCACTTTAAACTTATTTTCTTAATTAAACTTGTATACCCTCCACTGTCTGATGTGTTCTAAAGCAAAGACAAAACATACCGACCACCCTTTGAGCGTATTAGATTGTATACTTTCCTTTATATGTACAGATTTCCTTTGAACCGCCTCAGAGAGCAGCACTTTAACACAGAAAACGAGGGCCACACTACACACATATGGACAGCAGTGGTATACAAACAATCTCGTAGAAGAATAAGCTTTTAGTTTTCTGCTTTGGGGTTCTGCCAGGATATGTGACGCACGCTTCACAGATCACATCCACTTTGTGATGAAGTCAAAACTGCACTCTACGGATGGAAAACGCAACCTAACGAGTCAAATCCACGAGCGGGGAAACACTGCCATGCGGCTGGAGGGGCTCACCTTGTACAGGCGGCACCGGTGCACAAAAACGTAAGTCGATCCAATAACAGACGTTACACTTGAGCATCGTTAACAACAATCATTGTCAGCAGAAACACAGTGTGACCAAGGTGCGTCTAAAAAACCCTAAAATGGTGTCACTGCCTTTGAAAAATGTAGGATTTCTTACAATTACACATTTATGACGGGCTGTTTAGAAAAATCGGACAGGTCAGTGGATGTGAAGTAAACGGACTAATTGACGACCAATAAGGATTATTGCACACGACTCATCTAAGGCCTCTTAACCGCTATCACAAGGCCATAAAAATGCCAAGGCCCTCACAGAGCAAACCATCTTTAAATAACTATATTTACACTTCGTAATAACACGTCGCCAGCACAGGTCCTCGGACTGCTGAATAGTGCTGAAATCAAAATATATAGTGACAAATCTTCATCGTTGTACAAATTGGTCAACAGAAATGCTGCACAAACCGCGGAGCAAATTCAGCTGGATGCGTGAAACGATGCTGTTGGTCGTTGGAATCGTTAGGAATCAATGTTGGAAAAGTTTTTTTTTTTTAAATCAAACTTTAGATCTTTTGTGGTCAAGTTCAGTAACATGCAACAAAGCAAGTCATGTAAGAAGCAAGTGCCAGATGGTTGACAAGGAGGGGGAAATACTGGAGTAACAGATGAGAGTGTCTGTCTCGTCCTACACGTTTACCCATGTAAGGCACGAGAGCCGAAGCAGTGCATGTGCTCCTTGTTCATCGCCTTTAACGTTAGCATCGTTAGCAGCTGTAATAGCTACTCCACACATCCCATTCCACTATAAGACACCGATAAATCATTCATACTGCATTTACAGTAACTTATACAACAAATGTTGACCAAACTAAACTAACCCTTCCCTTTTTTTTTTAACATGCTTGCCTAGATGTCAAATTAAGTTAAAAGAATTATATTAATTAAGTTTTAGAGCCTTAGAATCTGATGATAAAAGAGAGACCAAAGAGTAGAAAATATGAGCAGGCTGCAACATCAGTCAGTTTGAGTTCACAAAACTGCAGGGAAACCATGGAGACGGTCTGTAGTGGGGCTACTTGGTGTGTTAATTCTCTACACCCCCTTTCAGAGAGTCTCCATGGAGGAGCCTCCTGGATGCAGATCAATGACTGCAGGCTTGTCAGTGCTACACATCAAGCTACCACCCACAGGGCTCAGACATTTTTTTTTGTTTGTTTTTAAGCCAACTCTCTGATCACTTTAGACATGCAGAACATCCTCAAATAGGCTGGAGAAGCAACACAGATCGAGAAGGTTAGAACTGAGCCGATTCTTCTTCTGCCAATCATGAGGGGCGATTCTGATGCAACTTGTTCAGGATGTGAAATCCACTCCCGATATGAACACAAAACCTTCCTGAATACGCCGAGTTTGGGATTCATCTCAACCCCGACGACAACATTTGGACATTCCCAAGAACGTCAAGTACAAAACAGTAGGAAAAAAACCCCAGAATTGAAAGAACACAGCATAGAAGACGTTTGCCTTTCTGGTCAAGTAGAAATGGAATTCAGGCGCAGGTTAATTTGCCAGCTGAATGTGAGCGAGAGTCAGAATTTATACCAGGTCGTATTAAAAATGTAGACAGCGACGGAAATCTTCACATTCAATCAGTGTCTTGTTCTGTGAGTATTCAAGGCTCTTCTGTCCAAAGCTATTAAAAGAATAAACGTAACCTGGCATCTTTTTTTTTTCTCTTCTAAAGTGTACGTTTAGCCGAATAAGTCTTTCAGATCATTGTTGACAGATGCACTATGTTTAATTCCACTTTGGTTCAGGCTAGGGGCAGCAGCGGCTTGAGAAAAGTTCTGTGGGTTGAAAAAGGGGTTTGCTTGCATCCCAAACCCGCTGGGTACTCCGCCCATTCCCGCCGGCGCACCCTGCATCTGAGTCTGAGCGTTCTGGCCTGAACTGAACTGATTGCCCCAAGGGGAGTTGGAGCCAGGCGTAACCATTGGACCCATTTGGTTGAGGGTGACTTTGGGGTGGTTGGGTGTAAAAAGACTGTCCAAGGCTGACATGTCGGGGGCTTTATTCGTCTGCCCGATGGGTCCTTGACTCTGTGTGAGGGCTCCAAAGTTTGGGGTGCTGGTAGTCGTGGCCATCCCGCTGTAGAGGCCGGGCCCTGTGGGCCGCATTCCCATCCCCATGCCTCCTGTCTGAAAGCCCATGGGTGGGTTGAAGCCGTTGGAGACCGGGGCGCCCATGGAGCCTAGCATGGGGCCAGAGGAGGGGAAGGCAGAGATGGTGTTGCCCTGCCCTGGGGCTTGTCGTGCTGTGTTGCCCATGGACATGCTGTTTAGAGATGTCATGCTGTTGAGCAGGCTGCTTGTCAGATCCTTAGTCTGCAACAAGAGACGGGGTGAGACGAATCATCACAAGCCATAGGTTATTCAGGTGTTTGTGTATGTAGATGTTTCCAAGCGCTACCTTTGTGTTGGTGGTGTTCGCTGGTTTGATAGTCTGTGGTGCTAAGGGCTGCTGGTTCCTCAGTTTGGCTGCCTGCTCCTGCTCTTTAGCCAATCGCTGCTTCTCCTCCAGAGTCAGAGACATCTAGGGAGATGAAAAGGAATAGAGAGAGACCATGAACAATTTGACTGCATGCTAAATGGACAAAGTTGAAGATTTGTGTAAATGAGATGTGACATTGTCCTTACTCTGTTAGGCTGTGGGCCTGCTGCTGCTGCTGCAGATCCATTCTCTTTCCCATTAACCCCTGTGTTTCCGAAGATATCATCAATCTGAAAGACAGAAACATTCAAATGGAATCACTGAAAATATTTTTGTTCACACAGTACTGTTAATCTACCCACGTTGTCACAGAATCCACCTCTCACCTGGTTGCTACTGCCAGGTGGACTCTTGGTCTGCTCTGATTGGTTCCCTGGGTTTGTGATGTTTATACTCCTGTTAAAAGAGACGCAATGAACATAATCAACAAAAAGAATTTGAAGAAAAGGCATTTAAAGCCTGGTTAGTCATACCCTTAACATATCCGTGTGGCCATCAAATGCTAAATTGATTTTCTAGCTAATTGGTACAATTGATATGTCTAACCACTTTAATCAGAGAGAACAAAAAGGAGTCTATAGTACAGGGTGATTTAAAAGTGTGACGGCCACCTCTGCTGCTCCTGCATGATGTGCAGCTGCTCCAACTTGGTCTTGTGTTCAGCCTCCATGCGACTCAGCATGTCCCGTATAACCCCCATGAACGAGTTGAACTGAAACACGGAATATACATCAGATTATCTCTCAGATCATCAGACAAGAGGAATGTAAAACAAGAGGAATTCCATTCAAATAGAATTACATAAACATGATGTATGCACGGGTGTTTGGATGTAAAGTACCTGGTTAAGGTTGAGGTTGTTGTCTATACTAAGGGACACCAGATGGGGCAGGCTCTTGGAGGCCAGGTGCTCTTTGGGGATGCCCAGCTTCTTGTGGCTGAAGGTGCACTTATAGATTCCTAAAGCGGGGAGTGGGGAAGTCAAATAACCGATCATTAACTGTTTCAATCACATGAATAGGGAGGTTGAGCGCGCCCGCATCGTTTACCTAGAATGCCCATGAGTACTGCTGGTTCCCTGGAAGGGATCTGTTGTAGGAAGGGCAGGATCTCATCGATGACGTACCACTTGTCAAGATATTCCAGAATCTTCCCCAGACACACCAGAGAGTTCACTCGTACCTGCAGGATAATAAACGAAGATACATGCATAGTCAAATTCAGAATGTGTATAATATTTGTCAGTTGGAAGTCGACACTGGTGAAAGTTAAAGAGTATAACAGTGTTGGAGAAGGACAAGGCCAAAAGTAGAGACAACTTAAATACAGAAGAAAAAAGGCTGAGAGCAGAAAATAACGCTGACGGAGACTCACAGCGAGTGAAGAGGTCTGTAGGCAGGCAGATTTGATCCGAGGGATGAGGGAGTTCTTCATAGACGGGTAGTCCATCAGGTTGGCAAACGTCGGGATGATGTTCAGGCACAGCTCCTGCTCAGCCCCAGATAAGATGTTATGACAGCTCACAAGGGCATTCATTCTTACAGTGCTCTCATGGTAGAAGACAACATGGAGTTCAATCCTGTACCTGGATCTGTACAGAAGGGGCTTCCAAAGCTCTGTAGACCATAGGCAACACACTGTTCTTAATTTCCTCCGGGGGTGTCTTGGTCAACAGTAGGTCCATCTTCTGGAGGAATATCAGCAGGATCTGCGCAGCACAGCACAGGGGTCCAGTTAGGAGAACAAGAGTCACACCTCGATGCTATTTTCTACATATGAGTAAAGTAGTAAGTGGAAGTTAACAGAGACGGTGCTTTCAGTGGCTTTAGTGTAGCTTTTAACACTACAGACAAACTAGCTGATGTGAATGGAGCATATTCACAGCAGAGACCACTCACCATGTTACTAGCCTGAAGAAGCGTGGAAAGAAAAAAATACAGAGAAAGACAAGTGTTGATGAAGCAGCGGACAAAACCCAAACAGAGCTCTTTAGTTATATTCGACTGATTAGTGTCACTAATGATACCATGCGAGGATTCAAAGAGGGGGAATCACACCTGAATGGGCTCTTGCTGCTTGAAAACAGGCGTGAGGTCGGGCATGATGAGACGAATGTACTCCTCCTTGGTGCACTCCTCCGCGATCAGCAGAACGTTGGGCAGCACGAAGGGAACCATGTCCGGGTTGACGAACTCGGAGGTCAGAGCCGGCAGGATTCGATACACCACCACTCTCTGAGAGGGAAGAAAAACAGAGTGGGTTCCAGAAGCCATGAAAAAGAGCATCAAAACTGTAATACAATATGTTAAACCTGATATTTCTCACACAAAAAGTAATAACAATTACCTTCGGTAGTTTGGGCAGGACTTTGGGGAGGCTTTTGTAGAACTGGGACTTCTGTAGGTTGTCCCTCTGGAAGAGGGAGTCAAAGTACTGCAGGGTCACAGCACCCACGTCGTCGAAAAACGGAATCTGAACGACAGAAATGATCCTCAGTCAAGTCTTCGGATATTACCAACACAAGCACATCGAATTATGAAGCGAGGAGTCTCTGTGTGTATGTCCTTCGCATATCTCAAGAACTGCTTTGATTTATTTCCCACTTGGCAGGTGCATTGCTGCGGACTAGCAGTGTCAGTCAGCACTATGAAAACAGGCTACTGTTTGTATCGGCATGCACGCTGTGACGATGCACACCTTGGTCATCTGGTCTGCGTCCGGTCGGACGTTGGGTGTGACGCTGAGCAGCATTTTGACATGCTCCCGAACCTCCTCTGGGATCTTGTTCAACACTGCTGGACTTATGCTGCTCAGCTATGGTTGAAAGACAGAGAAAAGAATGGAACAGAACAGAGATCGTTTGATTAGTAATAGTGACACACGTTTTAGATATTCTTAATAAATCAAGTCATGCATGAGACAGATACGAGTATGGGCAAAAGGAGAAAATCAGCAGGTTGTAGCAGCGAGATACAACCCTTTTGTCTATCCAGTCATTCGTCACTGCCCTCACATGAGGCACAACTCCACCCACCTGGTCCAGTTGCCGGCTGAAGCTCTTAAATATGTCGTGCTTGTTGACTTGGAAAACAGGCTTGCCCTCGTTGAAGACGGCGTGCATGACCACGCCCAGCGAGTACATGTCCGACGCAGAGTCACAGCTGACTGACAGGATGTACTCAGGGGCCAGGTACTCAGGGTTGGGGAGACAGAGCGGAGGGAGGTTGGGCTCCCACTCTTTACATGTGTACTTAGGCTGAAGAGGATGAGAGAACAGGAGAATATAAAAGATACCGGGACAACGCCGCTAGATATTATTTGTGGTAGAGCGTCTTGAAGGCGCTGAGCTCGAGACTAAAGCAAACGTCTTCCAACACACCTCGGCATCTGAGGGGTTGATAGTAGAGATACTGAAGTCGAAGCCCATGATCTTCCAGGCTCCACTCTTGTTGAGGATGATGTTCTCTAAACACAAGTTGCCGTGGACCATTTTCACCCCGCTGTGGAGAAAGGACAAACCCTCCGAGATCTGAAGGGATGGGAAAAAATTAAAACTTGATTTAGTCAATCACTGTATTCAAATTAAAAGTTATTTTAGGGTGAGGTCGTAAATAATATCAAGAAAGGCATTCAAAGGTTAATTCTAAATCAACTACTACTTCAGGAATGTGGGTGAATGTGAGAAAAATTAATTACAATGTTGGAGCAACGACAACACTGTAAGGTAGGGCATGAAATTAAGCTGGTTCAACTGGCTTTTACAAGTAATAGCATATGAATGCATACTGGACTTCTAAATGTAGATTACACGGTACTAAACCTGCCAGACAACTAACTAAATGGGCTTATTATAACAAACAAGTGGGTTCAGTATTCATCTGACAGGTGTACAGAGGTTGATTATTTACAAGGGAAAGAAACTGATTGGTGAATTGAAAAACCTAATTGAAAATAAACAATAATCCTGAGATTTAGCCCTGCATCCAGCAAGCTAACCTGTCTGGGCTCTCACCTGTAGCAAGCCATACTTGGTCTCCACGTCGTAGAGTTTGTACCCCTTGAGGTCGTTGGGCATGGGGCTGGGCAGGTTCTCCCACTGGCCCAGCACGTTGGACAGACTGGCAAAGACCGGCTCTGTACAGAACGCCAAGCAGTCGCTGAGGCCCAAATACAGATAATAACATCAGTATCATTTGAAACAACTGCTTTTGAAATGTTGAGTTGAACAGACCGAGATCAAAAGCAAAAAGGCAAACACAGAGAAGTATGTTGAATCTAGAGCTGCCCTGGAGGAAAGTTTTAGAGAGACGAAGAGTTAAAAAAGAAAGTAAGCACAACACAGCCTCCTATTTTGCCCTCGGGAGCCATTCATTATTCAGGGACCAGTCACAGAAAGAAAACTGAGTCTTTTGATCATGACAAGCTTCTGTTCACAACTGCACAGAGGCAGACATTCGTCGTGCAACTTTTCACATAAATGTCAAACCCCTCTTTGCGTTCCAACTCATTCAATTTGCCCTTGACATGTGTGTGCATATATGTGTGTGTGTGTGTGTGTGTGTGTGTTAATCACCGTGACTCTTCAAGAGGATGTTGCACAGTCAGGAGACGGGGATGACGCAGTCTAGTCAGCTGTTGTACCCCTTTCTTCAGCGAATCAACGATTTGGTCCTTCTCGAATTTCTGATACTTATCAATCATTTTCTTATCAAACACAAACACTGCTACTTCCTGGTGGGTCAAAGACAAACAACAAGGCACTGAAATTAGCTTCACCACCTCCCACTGCTACTCTTGTTGTGGACAATCCTTGTTGCTCTTGTTGAATATGGCCAAAATTTGTATTACATATATTTCATATGTCGATACTTTTACTTTCTCAAAACCTCCGTTAGTAGTTGCTTTTATTAATTTAGACGACATAATCGATTCATTATGTACTTGAATTATCGGCCAGCCCTAATTTGATCTTTTACAAATTGGAGTGTGTCTTGTTGGAGTAGATTAACACACAAACCTGTTTAGTGGACTTCTTGGTGCCATTGTAGATCCTCCAGCACAAGCCAGGACCTCCGCTGGCAATATGTCGTCCAACCTCAAACTCCCGGGTCACCGGGTTGCCCATGACGGCGCTGGTGACATCCGCCGTCACCTTGGTGACGGTGCTTTTTAGCTTGTTCAGCATAGACTCCATGTTCACGCCTGACCTGGCAGCTGTAGAGAGAGGGGTGGGTGGCAGACCACCCAGGTCAGGTAAGCAGCTAAAGAGAAATGCAGTGATTCACCAGTCAGAATGTCAAAAACAACAAGTTTTCTGCTCTGAGTGAAAGAGGCAGGTGTAGCATAGCCCCTTCTAGATGAGCGAAAGCCTGCAACAATCCTTTCGATATGCACTCTGATACACCTGCTTAAAAAATTTGCACATCAAAGTGCCAGCAAACTGCCTGTGCTGGCTGAGGAGAATAAGCACCCGATATATAAAATGACTCAGAGCAAACTCAGGCATACCGCATTAAGGCTCTCTTTCAAAATACTTCAGAGCGACTTGAAAGCGGACAACAGGAAGTCAGACAGCAGAAGTCGGCAGATAGTTATAAAGCCAAATCATTTCTGTGTGAACGGATTCTTCGGGGATTTATCCATCTCAATTGAGCGCTTTGATGTTTATTTCACTGCGGCTGAATACGATTTTGCCTATAAATTGAGATGTACATCATACAGCATGCATAACTAGTTCTTTACAGATTCCAGCATTAGAAAATATTAATTTGCCCTTGCCAATACCCACCCTGGCCTATTCTGTTAATGTATTAATTTGTCAACGTTTATGCGAGTATGAGTCAGTCTTTCTCAATAAGCATGTTGTACTTTCTCTATAAAAAGACAGATCTACTCTAGCCTCACCCAAAACAATAGAGGAAGCTTCACTTCATGAAGTGGAGTTGTATTGGGAGGGACTGCTGTGTTTCTGACCTGATATCCTCAACTGTGAGGGGAATCAGAACGTCATTGTGCCATTGCTCATCATTCACTTGGTGGTGGATGGATGGAGGATGCGAGTCAAAAAAGGCACGTCAAAGGAGTCACTATACCAGACGCCAATCTATAAATATAACAAGGCCCAGTTATTAAAAGACACACAATACATCTCCCCCTTAGTACGAGGCTGTCTAGAGCGTTTATCTGCAACAGGTTTGACGGATGCGTTTGCCAAATATCACAGATATTGTTGTGACGTTATCTCGTGATGGCAGTCAGTTTGTTACACGAACAGACCGGCTAGTTTGTGGACATAAAGGTAAACTGGGGACAGCGTTTTGGACATCCACCTCACCGAAACCACCTGCAAAGGAGACGAGCCTTCCTAGCCCAGTCGTTAGCTAGCTTATGTTAGCTAGGCGCCAGGATACCAGAGGGTTTATACCAGCTTACTTACGTTGTTATGATTTGAAAGGTTACTCGTGTCCTGTTGAACAAGAATTTGACTGAAATGTCATCTGATTTTTTTTCATCGTTTGATTGAGAATTCGCTTGGTGTTAGCCAAGTTAATCGCCCTACTTAGCCTGTACGCACACAACAAAACTAGCAAATCGCCGCGACACTTTGGTTAGCAGTTCACAGCTACATCTCCAATCCTTCTTTGAACCCCGTATATGCAGGCTGACAGCATCGTTGAAATACGCTGGCTACCGTTAAAGACTTTATTTTACACAAACAGATCACGTTAGCTACATACTCCAGCTATCTAGCCAACAATGCGCAAGTAGTGACGTTGGTGGTTGCTGTCAAAGAGCGTTTATTTCAGTCCGAAAGTGTCACTCGGTCGCCCTCCAGCTACGTACCTTGATGTGAAGGGCTCGGCGTGGTTTTTATAAGACCACTCTCAGCTGCACCGCTGTCAGTAATGGCTGAGAAACACAGCCCCCATGTCTTCCAGTGGCAATCGAGATGTGCTAACGTTAGCTTCGTGCGCTAGTGAAGTCAATGAACAACCCTACTTCCGGGTTGTCAGACGCACCGACGTCACCTGAGAGTTTAATAAATTATAAGGGACACCAACTCAAATGTTACAACATCACAAACACAGTTGTTGTTGTTGTTGTTGTTGTTGTTGTTGTTGTTGTTGTTGTTGTTGTTGTTGTTGTTTTTGTCCCGTTTACAAATTGCAGTTCTATTGCAATAGTATTTATAATGTCCATATGTTACAATGTGGTAGCTGGGACCAAATTAATGTTATGTATTAATAAATCAGTATTTACATTATTTTATGAGGTTGTAACCAAGTGAGGCCCAATTATACAGATTGGGCCACACATTAACAGCTTTGATGGCAATATGGCTGAAATTATAAATCTTATGGGGGGAATCTTATTCTTTCATACCGCCATTAAAGTAAAGCTTCTGGAAGACTTTTTTTTATTTTAACTGTCTCTTATTAGCAGATCCATTACAACAACAAGGACCACTGGAAAGCCATGGACTCAACTGGGACAGATGCACTAAAAAAATTGACAGCAAAGTCTTGTTTGGGAGAACATAAACTTGTATTAGAAGAAAATAAAGCACATCCCTACTGGCCATTTTTGGTTCCCAGAACGTTCTACGTAAGCCTTTGGTTCCAGTAACGTTCCCTGTACGTTACCTTTGGTTAGGTTTTGGTTGCCACTTGGTTGCAGCGGAAAGTTTTTGTTACGTTCTGTAAACAATTCACAAACAGCTGTTTGGTTCCCTCAATGTTCTCCTAACGTTCCCCTAACCTTGTTGGTTATAACGTTGGTTCTCTCAATGTTCCCCTAACGTTGTAATGTCTGTAGTATGGTATTTTGTTATGTTTTGGTTGCATATGACAACTATTTACTTGAGAATATTGACAGTGATGAATGAACAGGCAAATTTGGCAGGACTTGAAAGTTTGCGCTTGCCCAATGCACTCCTCGACCTCGGCTTCTGTCTGGCCAGGGAAGTTCTTCACACAGGCCACTACAGGTAGAAGTAAAAAAAATCTCATCTAAAATCTAAATCTCATCAGTCAAGCTTGGCATAAAACTGATGTGAACAATATATAAACACTTACCTGTTATAATCTTGCACAGCGCCAGTTCCCGGAAGGACTTTATGGCCCTTCTCCCCTTCAGGCTGTACTGGGACAGGACATCGTTTGTTGCCACTCGCCGTCATATACGTCGAATGGCATTCCCTGCACTTTCCCCTCCAACTGTTCCAAGGAAATGTTGCTGAAAAAAAACATAATTAAAATGAATGTGGAGAGCTTATACAATCTAATTTTATAAGCCAAATCAGTACGGTTATAATGAGTCCTGGGACATCCTCAGAGGCTCGCAGCTGCAGTGTCTGCTCCAAATGTCCAGATCCTGTTGCAGGAACATGATTATTGTTGAGGTTTTATTTTTGTTTATCAGTAGTGCAGTTTATAAGTAATACCACACAGTAGTTCTTACAGACAAATGTTTCCTGTTAAATGTTTTACGATTATTAAGTTCTGTACAAATCTAAATAATAAATATCTGAATATATATGATTGTTGACTCATGTTTTAGGCCTGCAGGTCTATTTCCCTCCTGCTCTGGAGGAGAGACCCTGCTGCAGTGGTTGGCATCATGGCTGAGGAGATGGCGTGTAGTGGGGTAATAGCAGGTCTTTGCTCCATCACCTCATCCATGACAACAAACACTTCCAGTGTGCAGCAGTGACCTCTCCTCCCTCATTGCTGACACCGTCAGTTCCTTTAAACAACATATACAAACACTTCTTGTAATCATTGTTTAGATCAACTATTCACCACTAGTCATATATTATAATATGTACTGTAATAACTGCTTTCTGCTTGGACGGTTTTGTTTGATTTGTAGCTTAAATATTTAAATTAGCTTCCAAACCTGGCAACCCCGCCGGGCGTCAACTGGATTATCCTGTATCAAAGGGGTGACCCCTGTTTTTGTCAGAGAAGACTTACCTGTCTGGGCGTTACCTGGCATTTCAAGCCCGATATAAGTAGGAAAATGTGGTAAGTAATGCAAAATATGTTTTGGGAAAAACTGTTAATATGGTTATTGTTATTGTTATTGTTGATTATCATGTTTGTTTTGTAGATTTTGATTAAGTGGTTGCAAAACAACAGCAACATGTGCCGATACCAAGCAGAATCTTTGCTTATGAAGAGCACATCTTCCCAGGACAAGACAAGGTAATGGTTTGTGTTGTGGCTGTGCATGCACAACATTACTTTATCTTTTCTGTCTGTCTTGGCATAAATTAGTTTTGCAGATCAAGTTAACATAATTGCAGAATGTAGTATGGATTCATTTTCAGATCCTTATCTTTAACTGTTTTTCCAGAGCTGCAGAGATCACAACGGGAGACTCTCTGACACACACACACACACACACACACACACACACACACACACACACACACACACACACACACACACACACACACACACACGCAATCTCTCTCTCTCTCTCTCTCTCTCTCTCTCTCTCTCTCTCTCTCTCTCTCTCTCTCTCTCTCTCTCTCTCTCTGGAGATTAATCATGTGAAACATATATTTCATATATGAAAACAGTGTCAGTGTCTTGAAGACAAATACAGGCAGATTTGACATAGTTTGACTGACAGTAACTTCATTTCTGCACTCAGCAACAAAAACTAGCTATATGTGAAGTTGCTCTGATCCACCAGAAAACTGGGTTGCTGAAAGTACTAAATTGCTTCTTACTATTAAATGCAATACACAGCAACAACAAAGTTGTTCTGGTTTTACGGCTTTGCCATCAAAGCTGTTCAGTGGCCAGAGCCCACTTCACCTGCTCAAAGGCGACACCTGATGGCGGACGTTGTACATAACGTTCACAACAACATTAGTTTGACATTATGAACCTTGAAGCTTAGATAGACACCTGTACATGTTGGCAGATTAAGTATTTCATATGCAAGCTGAATCTGGGAGGTGAATGAAGTAGATGTTTGAAATACAGAATTTCGCAACTGTAAAGTCTTGAATTACACAAATGTTGATTAAAACAGTATTCCGTTTAAAATTATGCACTGCAAATGCTCAATAATTTTGATGCATTATTTGAGAACAACACAAATATGTAGCCTACTATATACTTTGACCACACTGAATTTTTTTGTTTTCTGCAGGAAAATATTCTTTTGAGGGATTGCGTGAATGCAGCTGACTGGTGCAGCAAAGAAAAATTCCAAGGCAGACTCAAACTTCCTGCTGTCCCTTCGATGGACAAAGTGGAACAAGCGGAGATCCTCAGTTCACTGCAAGAATGGGGAAATTACTATGGTGACGAGGATTCTCCAGCTGAATTCTTCACTTTTGCCTTCGAAAAAAGAGAGGACTACAACAAATTCTGTGCAAAACTTATGGATGCAGCAAACTACAAAGTTTTTGCCAGATTTGAGGAAACAGAGGAAGAGGCTTAAAACAACATTAAAGGTAAGAACTCTGTGTCCGGCCCTGAGAGACACGCTGTCTTGTTTGTGACCTTGCCTCACCTGGAGAAGCACACACTTAATAAGATTAAATGTGAACCTATTCATAAAATTATATGTATTAATCTTACACTGAGGGAATCATAGAGAAAATTCCTTCACACCCACCAGCAGAATTTCCTGGCCAATAAGAAATTCTTTGTGGGGATTGGAAGAAATGTGATGATGCCTGTATGGGTCCTACCTTCTCTTCAAATGTAAACACAGATATCTGTGTCCATGTCATTCTCAGGTCAATGCCTCTCCCTCGCTGACCTCCAGCACAGCCAACGACCGCATCCTGAAGTACAACCTCATCAACGACACCCTCAACATCGTCACGCCAAACGGGGACATCCCAGACTGCCGCTGGAATCGCAGCCCACCCCGGGAGGCCCTGGGCAACTATCAAGTCCTGTGAGTGACATTTAAATCTATGGGTGGCATTCAGACAACGTAAGCAACCTCTAACTGTTCAGGAGGGCCACGTAGCTGCTAAAAGTATCAGTCAAAAGTGAAAGTGTAGCTTCCACAGTTACTTAGCTCTAGCAAGTGTCTATTTTAAAACTAGTGGAGGGTAGTGGAAATATCAGACATCGTTAGTTTGCTGGTTCAAATGTGACTTAAGGGAGAAGCTTTTAACTGTGTCTTATGGTACATTAGACAATCCCACCTGAATCAAGGACATGTTAAACTGTAGAGTTTTATTATATGATGAAAATACCTAAACGACCAATATATGTCATTCATAGCATTGATAGCCAGTGGCGTTTTCTTGCAGAGGCCAAGGGAAGCCAGGCTTCCTCAGTTTTTTCAGATTATAACCATCATTTAATAAAATCACTTTTTTAGCAGTTTCCGTAATCCCTCTGTGATGTGTCTGTCGTCTCCTCCTCGTCTCTCTTCATTAATTATTGAGCGTTTCATGATGTGTAAAACAGCGCCCCTCTAAATGTTACGGGGTGAATGAGCGTTGAAAACATGTTACTGCACCCTGTTGTCTGTGAGGAGCGCTGGCTTCCCTTGGTGGAGAAAAAAAAAAAAGAATGATTGACCAATCAGGTGAGGCTATTGTCACGACACTGCTCCCCTGTGATTGGTCAGGACAGTGTAAAGGGAAGCTGCGAACTCGTTGGCATCAGGCCAATCAAATCACAGTACGTTATTGACCGCAACGTCAATGAAGGAAATAACGGAAGATTCGTTGCTTTGTGTTTATCTCTTGATAAACTAGCTAATTTTTTAAGCGCGATTATGGAAGGTTTATTTAGAGTATTTAGTAAAAAATAATTTTACTAAACTGCCTCTACAACAGCAACTCCGGATTAAATCTGACGGCCGGCCAACACCAAAACTAGAGCCCACGGGAAATAGCAACATATAGACTGCAACATCCGTTTTCCCACCCCGTAAAACATACACTGCTTGGAGGTTGTGTCACTTGGCTTCCTCGGAAATTTTCCCCACGCCACTGTTGCAGCAATTAAGTTCAATGTTTCCTCAGGCAAACACTTTTAGCTCTCTCAGCATTAAGAGTGGCTAAACAGCTGTCTAGTTCAGCCCATAAATGACAGTATTCACGTCGTCAAAAGACAAGTTGAGATCCTTTTCCCCAGCGGACAGGTTCCCTTCGATAGCTCAGTTGGTAGAGCGGAGGACTGTAGATGTTACACCAGAAATCCTTAGGTCGCTGGTTCAAATCCGGCTCGAAGGAGAAGCTTTTAAGCATTTCATAAATTCATAAATAAACTACTATGACATGATACTGATATAAGAAAAGATTCCTGATACAATAAAATACTTTGAGTTACTGAACACATCTTATAGAATAAGAACAGTTATAATCAGGTTTTCACTAAAAAGTCACTCCTTCGATCCAGAATTGAACAAGAACTGAATGATGGCTGGTAGATCCACCACACCCCTCCGCTCTACCAACTCCACGGTCAAAGTGCTGTAGCAATATTTCATTCTGTGTCAACACAATAGCGAGGGCAATGTGGGTTTAGTGCTTAGCAGGGTATTGTTTGAATAAAGCACCTTGTTTACATAATCCATAGTTCAGGGAGCAACAGGAGTTCCCTCACACGTATTTCTTCCCTGCATTATTGCTCCGAATCCCTCTGCGTGTCACCAGGTACGATGAGGAGCAGGCGCAGAGTGAGAATGCAGAGCGTGACCTGCGGAGCCGCTCGGGTCAGTCCCTAGGGTCAAAGGGCACCAAGGGGAGTGCCGGCGTTCGCCCGGCTGCCGCCACCTGGAAGTGAGGTGGTGTTGCCGACTCTTAATGACTTCCAGTTCATTATAACAGGGTCTAACAGTGGGGCACAAGGGGATGAGAAAGAACACTATTTTTTTTTGTTTTTATCCCAGCTTTTTGACGGAGGACTGCTCCCTGTCTCCACATTTCACTGAGAGTTCACAGGGGGCGACAACTCTACCGCTGGAGGGGAGGAAAATCAACAACGTGGTCGTGTGTGGAGAGTTTAAAGGCTTGCGTTTGGCGTTGTTTGTATGAATGACTAACTGAAAATGTAGATGTTATGTTGATGGTGGGGTCAATGTCTCAACAGCAGCAGCGACGACAGTTCCCACCCGAGCTCAAGCTCCCGATTACGTTAAGGAGAACCTTCCCAAAATACTAAATGACAGAATGGGAGAAACATGGACGATAACTTGATAGAGGAAATTCAAAAAGAAGATCGCTCTCCTTGGATGACTGTGGATGGTAGAATGGAAAATACACAAATGAAAAGGAAGTTGTGTTACAAACATGAATGGGATTGAAATCCAACATGAACAAGGATGATCACAACAACCTGAAGTATGCATGTTTACTGAGTCCAGACACGTAAGTATTCAATTATTAGACATCTTTCATTTACAACAATTAAAAAGGCATTTGACCAAGATACTGGCACTAAAAGTATGCTTAAAACCCCTGAAAAATCAAATGTATTATATTAACCTGAGGCTATTTCATTATCGTACCCTTTTCTGCTTTCAAGTTTTCATTTTAAAAATCTTCACAGAAAGATATGTCTTCATCTCCAACAGAAAAGTTAGTGTTAAACCTTATTCAGCTACATTAGACCTGCGTTTACCAGTGTTGTTCGTTAACCACACGACATCATGGCACAGTGAACATGGAAAACAAACAGCGGCTGCCATTATTTCGTTACTCTTCATTTGACGTGCAGAAATACTAATGCCTGATCAAAGTGCACAGCATTACTTCTGCAAACCACACTTCTATTTCCTAAGCATTTCCAGTGTTTTTTTTCCAAATACAGCATCCACACACGGACCAAGAATTACATTGTTTAGTACACAAGTCGTTCACCAGCTGCAGCCTCCAAACAGCCGTCGGAATACTATAAATAATAATCCCTTTTCCAGTTTTTATACTTTGCAAATATTTTATTCTACAGTGATGCTAGGAGAATAAAGCGAACGGCAGGAAATGCCCTCTTTAAAACATTATTAATCTTAAGATAAAATCATAAATGTACAATTAAAATAATGTGTCCTCTCGACACAAAATGGCATCCGCTACCAACAGCTGAAGCCTCCACGGCTCGCGGACTACCGCCGTTAGATGAGCTGATACTTCATTGTTTACAACTTCAAGTGCAAAACCATTCACATCTATAACTAAACCTGCAGCTCCGACTAACAGTCACATAAATGCTTCATTAAAGTGCTGCACGACTGTAAGAATTATGTAAAAAGAAAAAACAAGGTCAGTACATCTGCGACCTTAACTAACGTAGGCCTCTTGTGACTTAAAATCATTTGGGAAGTCTACAGCAATGCAATTTACTTATGAATACCTACACCGATCGATCCCTAAAAAGAGCATAATGTGCTTTAAATTATTATCCAGTGTAAGTGCTGTACCACTGCAAACTGGCTTTGTGAAGTGCACCTAGGAAGTCAAAGCGTTAACCCTCCAGTTGTTTCAGAAGGTGCTGCAGAAATGCTGGAGGAAGACCACGGGGTGATGCTTTTCAAACTCCTTGAGCAGCCTCCTCCTCTCCTTAACAGACAGGGCTTTGCTTGAGGAGATGTCTCGAAGAAGCTGTTTGAGGTTCTCCAGGGTGGTAGCCTCTCGCTGATCCTCATACTCGTGTGGCGCCACCTGCTGGCAGAAGGTGAACGCTACAAGACACAGACGGTGAAGAGGACATCAGTGGTTGGATGGAAGCTTCATGCACAGTGGACACAACAACTTGAAGTTTTCTGGACATGTTGATTATCATTTAGTCTTATTTGACTTACTGGCAATTGAGTCAGGGTCTTTTCCCTGCTGCATAGTCCTCAGTGTTCTCCTCACGGCTTCAATAAGGGATGTGGGAGTCTGTATTCAATACAGGAAGAAGGAGTGAACATCATTTTTCAAATGTTGAATCAAACCAGTCATTTCACTGTTTTTCTATTCTGATAAAGTAACCATTGAATTAAGTTTTTTTTTTGTTACTTAATTCAATGTAATTTTCTATCAAGACCTTCAGGTGATGTGAACATTTTCATTTCTAAAACAGCATGTAAAAAATGGAAGGGTACCTTGAAGAGCTCAGTGCTATTGTCCATGAGGAACAGCACCAGGGTTTCGCTTTGGGGTCGAGTCAGTTCATGATTCTGGACAATTGCTCTCTGAAAAGTGCGGCAGAGCAAGGCCCTGTTATCAATCTGAAAGGAAACACACCAGAACGTCAGATTCAAACACAGTGACCTCTGACCACAGGATATAATACTACAAAATAAAGCTAGACTTTAGTCCAGACAGACAAAAAACAGCAGGCTGCTCCTTAAGTGAGTAGATAAGGCACAACAAAGGAGAGGGTGATAGTTGTGGGGCAGGAAGGAGTGTTTTGAGCCAAATCTACACTACAAGCTCAGCCATCTTAAATCCATTTAGGATCTCATCTTCGAAAGTCATAGCAAGCTATGGGTGAGTGAAGAATCCCAGAGCTGCATCAGATGCTTTAATGACCTCAACAACTAGAAAAGTGTATGTCTGGAGCCCGATTGTGAAGTGTATTGTGTTACCAATAATAACCATCAGCCTTTCAATCACGCTACAACTCCTTCCTCAGCTTTTTTGAGGGAAAAATAACCTGTTTCTGAAGACGGCAAGCATCTGGGTGAGCCGCCGTAGCCATAAAGGTCAGTAGTCTCCGGAGCTCATCCCTCACGCTCGTCTCCAGCAGTCGAAAACACAACTGAGATGCTTTGATGGCATCCTGCATCTTCTCCTCATCTGGAAAAAAAAAAAAAGATGCGGTCATGTCAGGAGGTGAAAAGGATCTTTGCAAAGGATTAATCTTCATGGAGAGACAAAAAAGTAACAACCTTTATGACAGGAAAATTAATTAAAAATCAAAGAGACACTGTCACTCACTTCATTATGTACTCACACTTTGTCATTTGATCTAAACTGTGCCAGAATGGGTAGTCAAAAGTCTCACCAATCAAGTTCAGAATTGCAGCATGTATGTCCAGGTGGCGTCCTGAGAGAAGAGGAGCTTTTTCCTGTCCACTGTAGTACTTGGCTATGGTGTCAAAGAGCAGTCTCTTTTGGCGCGCCTCCTGCTCCGTCTGGTCATCTTCTGAAAAGGCACCGACTCCTTGCTGGCCGAGCTGTTCCCCTGCAACCACAATCAGCTGGTCGGGAAAGAGCTCCAAACAGTCTGCCGCTGCCGACAGCCAGCCATCCATCCTGAAAGTAAAGGGTGATGAAACATACTGTCATTCTAGGGGAGTTGGAATACATGGGCAAACCGTTGTTGCTATCAACACCCCAAATCTTACAAATCACTTTTTCTGTACTTTTGGAATACGCAGAAACAGAATCAGTGTCCACTGTGCAAAAAACCTTAAAGTATTAATCAGCGTACTGACTTGGGCAGATTAAGGGCGTTGGGCAGCTCTCTCTCCAGGCACGTGTTAGAGAAAACCAGGTCCTGGGTGGCCAGAGGAGCCCTGCAGGCCTGGAGCTGAACCCTGGCAGGAGATGTCAGGATGCAATCCAGCACGGGTAACTCTACTTTTTGCAGCAGCTGCAACAGCGTCTGCTGCTTCCAAACCTGATCCACCACTAGGGAAGAATGGAAAAAGTTTTTTTTTTTTTTTTCTAAATATCTGTCCACCATAAACTATCAAGGACATATTTGCTCAGTCTTACCAGCTTTGGACAGAAAGGCAGTCGTTTTGGGGGTTGTGTTTAAAGCTGAAGACAAGGTTGGTCGCAGGTTGATGGTCCTCAGCAGCCTCTCAAACCTCCTGTCCGATGGTCCGACAGCAAGGGGATTAGAGATTGTCCTCAGATCATTCAGCCTCCTGATACAACAAGAAGTATTATGGGGATTAATGAGCACTCAAGTCTCCGTCGAGAAGCTGGACCTTTATATAAAAGGGTGATAAGATTTTGAGGACTATTAGTGCTTACAAACAACCTAACAATTAATTAGGGGTTGGTTTTAGCTCTGAATGTATTATCATTCAACTATAATGCCTTTTGCGACCAGGCAAAGACATAATGAAAAAGATACAACATAATCAAAGATGTTATCCAGAGCATTATGCCAAAACCAATATTATATCTGACATATTTAGGTACTATGCCAAGTACATAGTGTCAATTTATTTTTGCAATCAGGCTTCTACACTGAACAAAAGTCAGTTAAGCCAACCTATAACAAAGGGGACTTAAAGCTAAACTTACCTGGAGCTCTTCTTCCTCTTAAGCCCCTGTTTCTCTGGCGTCATGTTTTCTGTGTCACTATTGCACTCCTTCACAGCTGAGTCGGGTGACACTTTATATTCCAGAAAGCGGTAAAGGCTGCAGCCGCTGTCCTCAAAGGTCACCTCCTTGTCTCTGCGAAACAGCTTCGTGCCCACCGGTTCGAACACCTTGGCCTCCATCAGAGCCTGGCAGAGTCGAGCAGCTTTGAGGCGGGACACTTCACTCGTGCAGAACACCACATTCTGCATCAAATAACTGAGGACCGCGTCCACGGCGTCTGAGCCTGTGAAACATTCGGCATGTACACGTAGATGCCTTCTACAGCGGCGCACCTCCACCTGGGTTTGCAGGGCCTGGATGATGTTGTGCCACAACTGGGTGGCGCCGAAGGGCCCCGAAAAGCCTATTAGGAGACACGGTTAGAGGGAAAGGGGTTAAAACGGGTTGAATCCTAGAAGTAACCTGTTATGATGGAACTCCTACAGGTCCAATGGGTTTTTTAAGTGATTGGATAAGACCATTTACGTACCTTTAAAAAAAAAAAAAAAGTACGTAAATGGTATATAAAAGGTATATTTACTATAGGTTTGCTTCTATTCTACTGTATACCAAAAATGAAAGTAGCACAGTAAACGCTGTATCAACAGTATAGATATGATGATTTATCATCTATCAATTAAATCATATCGGGATATTGTGATCTCATGTTTCCATGATCAGCGACTAACAACACAACCGTTGGGTCTATCTGTCAACACTAGACTCCAACGCTTTAGCGTTTCTTTACGCGACTGCGCGTTGTTCGTGTGGCTGTAGTGAAACACACGCACAATAAGCTAACTTTAAACTTGTTTTGCGTCAATTCTCAGGACTTACCGTTCTGTAAATTCTCTCGAAAACTTCTCGTTTGGCTGTTCAACCTTCTGAAACGAGGAGTCAAATCAACCGCCATCGCGAGCTCTCCCTGTGACGTAAACATCCTCCTTCGTCGTTGTCTTCTTCGAGTTTAATGGCGGTTTGCAAACAACGTTACGGCGCATTACCGCCACCAACTGGTATGGAATGTGAATCAGGATTCTCATTATTATTTACAGATTCTATATAAATAATAAATAAATAAGAATTTAAATAAATACGTATACGTCATATTCTCTCTATCAACTTTGTTCTCCCAAGATACTGAAACAAAAATGAATAACACTTGTCAGAACTAAGGAGATCACGTAAATCATTTCCCAACTTCACTCCATTATCTTACTCGATATCAATTCCCTTCCTTCACCATCGAAGTCCTGACAGTAAAACATATCACGTTCTAAATTATCTTCCTGATTACAAAATCCACACCGTCCTGTACTATGTTCTAATAGGCTAATGTGCTGCTTGAGTAATTTTTTTCAATTTGATTTAAAAAGAAATCTTTGCACAATAATGACAGCCAAGTGGTGCTGTTTTTTTCTTTTGTTTGTTTGTTTGTTTGTTTTTTAATTCTTGAACAACTAATTTGTTCACATAGGCCTAGACTACTTGGTAATCTCATTTATTTTTATTGTGTTAATAAAAAATATATATATTTCAATTTTTGCCTTGGTCTTTTTAGTTTGTTTAGGGACCGTTCTGGATTTATGGAATGGACCACCGGAGGAAAATAGGGGGTTATGTCTTAATATTCTTTGTTGAGGGGTGGGTCACCCAACAATTTTTAGTCTGAGGGGGGGGGGGGTTCCTCAACTTTTGTCATGAAAACAGCAACATTTCAAAGTGCTTTAACCTGCTCTGGAGCAGGTTATATTCCTGATAAGAGATCAACGTAAAGAACTGCCTACTGACCAATCAGCTCTCTTGGAAAATGGCATCAGCATAAGAAGCTCAGTGGATCGTGAGAGGGTCTCTTAGGAGAGCTAGTGTTCAGAGACCAATGTTTTATATGAGAGATAGAGATTCTCATCGGAGGGAATGACTTATCTGTGTCAGCGTACAGCCTCCACTTGGCCAATACTTCAGAGTACATGAGGTACTTTGACTGGAGAAGCAGATTTGAAGTCAAATTGTCTTAGTTTGGAAGGGAACATGCTTGCCAAACATGTAAATACTTACAAAACCACAGGGAGCACCAAGCTTTTCATGGTCTCAACAAATGGTACTGGGGTTAAGTTGTTGTGATCGCACACTTCAAAATTCTGCACATTGTGTCTTTACTTATTTCATTGCTGAAGTTGTTAAGGGCCGCTGTGGCTCAGAGGTAGAAAGAGTCGTCCTCAAGTGTTTCTAATACCACTCCATCGGGTGTGAATGAGTTCATATCCTGATCACATGTGCAAAACTCTAACCTCAGGCTCAGTGCCGTGAGTGAGGTATGTCTTGTCTTAGTTTTTGTCTTGTGAATTTCCTGTTTTATTTCAAAAAGTAAGTCAAAGAGCAATACAGACGTATTCAGTCAGTATTGTATTAACCCCCAGTTCTTTGTTGGAAGTCCAAGGATAAACCGGAGAACTCTTCAGTTCACAGATATAGTATTTATTCAGGTCACAGGTAAAGGCCTGGGCTCGGAATGGCAGAGCTCCCGCAGGATCTCAGTCAGAGTTGGCCCCGTTTCTGGGTGCTGGTGGTCACAATTTATCTTCTTGGGCTGCGCCTGCCCCGTACAGAGGTCAAACTTGCACGCAACCGAGCCTTACTGGTCAGTTATCTCTGACGTGAACTTATAAGGAATGTAATATGAAACCTGTGTGAGTGTTGTCCTTGAGGTGTGTATCTAGCAAACCTAACTGTTAGAACAAAGAGGGCCTTGGATGGGTTCCGATGGGCGTATCAGGTTAATTGTCACAATGATTTAATGAGCAAAACCAGTGATATATTTGAGTTCAGTGAACAAGTATGAATCTAAAGAGCCAATTCTAACAAAGGTACACAGCTCTTTGCTAGCAAGTTATGTTTACTGTACAGTGTGGAACAAAGCACCCCCCCCTTCTTAAAATGCTTCTCTAACAGAAACGTGTGTGAACGCACATTCAGACATGCTTCTGTAGGTCTTTTAGCAACGGGTAGATCAGCCATGCTAAATAAAGTGACAGGCTGCCTAACATGTGTAAACAGGGCAGTGGTGAGACAAGCAGTGATGAGACAGGCAGTGATGAGACAGGCAGTGATGAGCATGTTTCTGTAATGTAATTATATTTGTGGTTCCCAGAGAATATATAGTCCAGTCAAGTTTGAATCATTAACATTCTCTAAATGACTGAGTAATATTGTATATATAAATTAGAGCAAGGCAAGGCAACTTTATTTGTATAGCACATTTCATACACAAGGCAGACTCGAAGTGCTTCGCATCATAACATGTCATACAATAAAGTGAAAAAATAGAAGAATTAAAAGAAAATAAAGGCACAATTAAAATGCATTACAGAAAGACAAGGACAATAAAAACATTTTTGCAATAATTAAAAACAGTGCAGACATTAAAAGATTTAGCAGAAAGCTATGGCGAACATAAAAGTTTTCAGTTTTGTTTGTGGTGGTCAGAGTTGGGGCAAGTCTTACATCTTCAGGAAGTTTATTCCAGCTATTTGTTGCATAGTGCCTAAATGATGCTCTCCCGTGATTTGAGTTTACTCTGGGAATCACTAACAGATTGGTCTCAGAAGATCTTAGTGGTCTAGCAGGCTTATGTAGTGGGAGCATATCAGTGATATACTTCGGCCCTAGACCTTGTAGTGATTTATATGTGAGCAGGAGGATTTTGAAATCAATCCTCTGACATACAGGGAGCCAATGTAAGGATTTAAGAATTGGTGTAATGTGCTCACATTTTTTGGTCTTTGTAAGAACTCTAGCAGCAGCGTTCTGAACAAGCTGTAGCAGCCTGACAGTTTTTTTGGAAGATCTGCAAGGAGACCATTACAGTAGTCTAGCCTACTAGTAATAAAGGCATGTACAAGTTTTTCTAAGTCTTGAGCTGACATGAGCCCTCTAAGTCTTGCTTCATTTTTTAGGTAATAGTAGGCTGATTTTGTTACTGATTTAACGTGACTGTCGAAATGTAAATCAGAATCCATAATAACCCCAAGATTTCTGGCTTTGTTTGAGGTTTTCAGGGACAGAGAGTGAAGGTGTTGAATTACTTTAAACCTTTCTTTTTTAGCACCAAAAACAATTATCTCAGTTTTATCCTCATTTAGTTGTAGAAAGTTTTGGCACATCCAGTCTTTGACTTGCTCAATGCATTGGCACAGAAGATCTATGGGGCGATAGTCGTTTGGTGATAGCGCTACATAGATTTGGGTGTCATCGGCATAGCAATGGTGGTCAATGTTATTATTTTGCATGATTTGTCCTAGTGGGAGCATGTAGATGTTGAATAAAGTCGGCCCCAAGATTGAACCTTGGGGGACTCCACACGTTACATTGGTAGGTTCTGATACAAAGTCGCCAATGGAAACAAAATAGTTCCTATCTTGTAGATATGACTTGAACCAGCTCTGAGGTCTAATAGCATTAATATTGAAGTTTTGCCAGAGTCTGTGTTAAGACGGATGGCATTTACAACTTCAATAAGGGCCGTCTCGCTGCTATGAAAAGGTTGAAATCCTGACTGGAAGTTGTTGTGGCAGCCCGTTGAGGCCAGGAAGTGATTTAGTTGTTGGAGGACAACGTTCACAATTATTTTACTTATGAAGTTTTGAAGGCCTTTGGGAAATTGCCTGATTGAATGGAGTTATTAACTATTTGCAATGCGTCTGTTGATAGGCAGTCAAAAACATTCTTAAAAAAGTTGGTAGGTAAAGCATCAAGGCAGCAGATGCATGATTTTAGATTTGTCACCGTTTCCACTAGAGTTTTAGAGTCTATGGCATTAAAGCTTGCCATCATTGCTGTGTTACTTTTGCCTCAACAGGGTGGTGATCCAACTTTTTTGTTTGAGATATTGATGCCGCATCTGATGACTTCAATTTTATTAGTATAAAAGAATGCAAACTCATTGCATTTCTGCGTGGATTGGAATTTAGCTGGTATTTGTGTTGGGGGGTTGGTGAGTTTGTCAACAGTTGCAAATAGGGTTTTCGCCTTATTAGTGTTGTTGTTTATGATATTGGAAAAGAATGTTTCTCTCACACTTTTTAAGACTAAATTGTAAGCTCTCTTTATAGATGTCATGGTGAATATGAAGTTTAGTACTCCGAGATAAATTTCCCTCACTCTTATTATCATATCATTCATTTTCATGAGCACTAGCTAATCTAATTCAGCCGTAATATTGTATCTATTTTATCAGGAGAGGGCGATATATTGGTGGAAAAATAGGCGACTGAAACTCTTGCCTCTTAACAGGGGCTCAACAACAACCACCCACCCAACGCCCAAAAAGCCCTCGGACCGGTTTATCCAGCTCCACCAGTATTGTACAGGTGTTTTTCAACTTCATATTTTTACAGTTTATTACATAATTTGGTGTAAATGTTATTGGCTGTATATTGAAAGCTTTTCTGCCAGTCCTTTTGCAATATTTCTACATGTACGTCAGGATCAAACTCATACATACACATTCACACCCGATCGGGGGTAATTTGGGGTTGAGCCACAGCCACCACTATAACAACTTCAGCAAAGAAATAATTAAAGACACAATGTGTAGAATTTTGAAGTGTGTGATCACAACAACTTAACCCCAGTACCAGGGGCGGACTGGGAGACTTTTTCAGGCCAGGAGTCAGTCATGTAACCAGGCCACCCTGGCCTTGCCCACACGCGCACGTTCACGCCCACACCTACATGCATTGGCACGCATGTACACGCACATGCACACACACACACACACACACACACACACACACACACACTGCATTCCAAATAGAAGTTCAAATATGGGACCTATGTACAAACTAAGTTAGGAATATACAGTAACTTTTGTGTTTGGGGCCGGGCTGGTAAAGTACAGTAACAACAATCCTCAGCAAAATCCACTAACACACTTACTAGAAGAGAATAAAGGTTTAACGCAGTGCCAAGGTTACTTAAACATCATATCATGTGCAATGTCAACTGCCTCTTTGGCATAATTTGTATGTGTAGCCTACAATATAACCTAATAAACAAAGACAACAAAGTCCAAATCAAACAATTAATCAGCTATGAGGGGACAGCCTTTGAATACATGTTCACAGAACATGCACACACTGATAGACGCAATGTATAATACAGTCCGAGAGTATAGTTCCTAATAAGCAATCACATAATATTGACTCATATTCTAATATAGGCCTGAATAAATTTGTCAGTTTACGGCATTTGGCCGCATCCTCCTCCAGCGCCTTTCTTTTTTTCTCTCTCTCCCTCTCGGCACCGCCTTTTCTTTTTTTTTTACCCGGGGAGTTGGGGTCCATGGTTTACAGTACTAGTCGAAGCCTCGACTCTCCCTCTCTGCTCGGCGCTCGCTACACACACACCGCGACTGCAGCATCAGTGTCACACACAGCCCTTCCTCCGCACGCTGTCTGTGTGGTTGATACGGACTGTTGGGGCGGGTGTTAATCAAAACAAACCAATCGCCTTGTCCTCCTCACATGCTACTGGCCTGAGTGGCCTCTGATTGGCCAGGCCTGCATCTCTGACTTAGAAAAAAAAGTCAGATAGCCGCGGCGCCAGCTGACCGGCAGACATAAAAAAAAAAAAAAAAAAGAGAGAGCGAGACGCAGGCCAGTAGGCCAATCATAGGCCGGCGCTTCGGGAAACCTCCCGGTTCTCCCGATGGCCAGTCCGGGCCTGCCCAGTACCATTTGTTGAGACCATGAAAAGCTTGGTGCTCCCTGTGGTTTTGTAAGTATTTACATGTTTTGCAAGCATGTTCCCTTCCAAACTGAGACAATTTGACTTCAAATCTGCTTCTCCAGTCAAAGTACCTCATGTACTCTGAAGTATTTCGGTCAAGGTAGAGAAGCCTCTCAGCCAGCTCCTTTGGAGTGGAAAAGTCATCTACATGAATGAAGGAGTCAGCTGGGATATGGTCCTCGTAATTTTGTCTTGAAGGGCCCAGAACTATTGGTACACTTCCTCTCATCATAGGTTTGTATAACTTCTCTGTGATGTAGTCTTTGTAGACAGAGTTTTCAAAGGAGAGGTAGAATTTACAACTAGAAACTATCTTTGAAGAGTCTTGGTCACTTGTATGTTGGCCAAAGGCCTTTCCATAAGCATCAATCTTGATGTGATCCTTCAGTTTATTGTAAAACTGAACTCTCCTATGTTGCAAGTTCCAGTTGCTCACAATCCAACACACCAATTTGTCCTTTGCTGGCAATTTGAAGCTTCGGTCTTCAGACTTCACTGGCAACAGATACCCATAACGCACGGGAATACTTGAATCAAGGCGATAATTGCACGTCAAGTTAAATACGTCATCAAGTTGAGGGATTCGACCCGAGTTTGCAGGTGACTCCATATTTGACCACACCCATTTCTGAAAAAAAGGACGCGGCACGGTCGGCAAGTTTGATGTATCTCCATGTAATTCCCTGTGGTGGAAGAGAACTCCGTGGGCTTTATGGAAAAGTGCCTTGTCGTCCGTCAAGTGGCATCTTGTGATATTGAAATCATTGCAGCTGAGATCATATTTGTAGCCAAAAGGCCACATCCAGATCAGTACAATGGTGTCAGGCTCAGCGTCCACTTCTGCTGCCGCCTGGATCTTCTGGGTGGGACTGGGATGTGGGTCAATGTGCAGCTCTGTAGAACTGTTGGGGTTTGAATCCTGGTTCTGTGCTCTCTCTGCACACAGGAATTTAGGACAGAACTGGCGGCCTCTCTCCGTGTTAATGCCAAAATTGGGGTACTTCATGTCGGGGTTGTACGTTATGAAAAGGATGAACAAGAACAACACCACCAGGCTGCTGAAGAGAAACAGCCGCAGAGACATCCGGTGGCAGGCTGAGGAGGTCATGGCTCACCTTTGGAGAGAGAATAGAGCCATTTGATTGAGACACAACATTTGACTGGACAATGCATTGACACTCATTCCATCAGCTGAAGACGGTGAACTACATTAATTGTGTTGCAAGAGACGTTCGCTCCCCTCAAATCTGACTGACAGGCACTACCTTGCTGAATGTGGATGTGGATGGTTCAGCCTCACATGATTCAGACACTGGTCAAGGTCAAGCAAACTGTGCCGTAATAATACAACATAAACTTCTACTCAAGCAGAATAACTTAAAGCCTTGACACACCTTATGTTTACAGGTAAACCTGTAGCCCATCACAAACCAGCGACTGATTTACAAAAGCAGATAAACTACTGTGTGTATATATATATCCCTATTCCTACCACTAAGACTTTTGATTGTATTTTCTTTTTAATATGAGGCCGAGATGTTCCACTGCCTCTCCCCAGTTTAGGCAGAGGGTTTCAAGGTTCACACTGGCAGTCTATCACAGGGCTGACATATAGAGACAAACAATCATTTACGCTCACACCTACAGGCAATTTAGAGTCAACAACTAACCTATAAAAATCCTGCATGGGGGAGGAAGCCGGAGAACCCAGAGAGAACTCACGCTTACACGGGGAGAACATGCAACTCTTCTACTCATTCTTGAATGGGTGGTTTGTTTTAGTTTCTAATGTGACAAATGTTACAGAGTCATTTCTTTTCACTATTTATTTTTAAGTTATTTACTTTCCCCCACACACATTTTTCTCAAGTTCTGTTAGGTTTTATGTTGGAGTTCCTTGATGTTATTGAGATATAAATATTCAAAATTCAGAAATTTTGTCTATTTATTATATACACAAAATAACTTTAATTAACACATATATGCAAAAAAGTACAGAAAACGGGTACCGATATATACCGGTACCGATTTGCATGTACTGAGTATCGCTACCGTATCAGTTCAAATGTGAAAGGTACCCATCCCTACTGATTGTGATATTATATATATATATATATATACAATGTATTCTTTCACAAACTAAACGGATCAATCTGTAAAAATGTTCCACCTGCCTCAAAACTAGCTTTAGAGACAACAGTTTAAGGTTCAAATAAAGTGTCTTTTTTTTTTTTTTTTCTTTTTTTTTATAATCCCACCACCACCCCCCCTAATGGGGACATTTTTTTTTGTCTTTTTTTTTTTTCCATTCTAAGAAAAGAAAAAATACACAATAATCCGGTGGCAGTAACATAAAAACCCATCAGCACCATAAAACATCAAGGAGGACAAAATACAAAACAACAAAACAAACAACAAAAAAAGGAACCTACATTAACAGCATAAAATAATCAAAACATATAATCATTAAGTGCATACTACATATTTTACACGCACCATTAATTCATATCATAACTCAATAAATAAAGGATTAATTCGTTCACTCTACAGCCACCATAAGAGCAACGACAACAATCCCCAAAACAAAAACATACAAAACAATGAACTATATTGAATCTTCATCCCAAGTTTTTGTTATTGCGAGGCTTTCCCATCTTTTTCTCTCTGCATTATTTTTCTTGTTTTTTGGCAATACCTTTGTTAGTAAATAATGATGTTTAATAAACGATATAAAATATCTCAAATTAAGCTCTCCTTGATTTTTAAAAACAAAAGCTTTCCCAAGCAGAACAACAGTATTTAACAGCACATGTTGTTCTTCATGAAAACCCAAAATAATATTAATTGGAGATAATAACAAAACAAGTCCTTGGTCACATAACCAAATAGCCACATAATGCCAAAAAAGAGCAACTTCTGGACAATACCAAAATAAGTGCATAATGTCTTCTTCCTCATCCCCACAAAATCTACATTTATCATTGTCTGTTATTCTCCATATTTTAAGCATCTTCCTTGTTGGTAATATCTTATAGAATATTTTTAACTGAAACATCCATAAATATGTGGAACAAGAAGATTTGTACATATTTTTTAAATAAATCCAACCAAGGAAGTGGGGTATCAAAAATACTTTCCCAATGTGCTTGAAAATAATATGGTTGGGCGGCTATATTTTTAGAACACATAAAAAACCTATACATGTCAAAATTAATCTTCTTCTGCCCCAACCATTTAGAATTCTTAATATGAGGGCGGCATACTCTTAAATCTTCCGGATTTTTTTCTATCTTTGATTTCCAGGATGAAGAAATTGTGGAAAGTATCTGCATATAATTCAATTCTGAACACACATCTCCATATTTAAAAATGAAAGATTCAAAAGTAAGGAATTTTCCTTCATTATTCAATAAATCATTTACAAAATAAATATGCTTATTTAACAATCTTTGCCAGCACACAGGTTTTTTGTCTATACAGATATTTTCATTTAGCCATAATATCTGTTGTCTAATCTCCAAGGAATTATTTGGTAAAGAAAACTGATACTGAAGCCATAAAGAAAGTGAATTTCTAAAAAAGGGGGAGAGATCGGGCAAAAAAGCAGATAAACGTACCACCGAGGCCGGACACAACTGAAAAAAAGGGTACACTTTTCCAATTAAGGGACCACATTGAGCAGAAAATAATTTGGATGAAAACCATTCTTGGTTATTATATAATCGTTGTATCCATACAGCTTTTAAGTTTAAATCTAATATTGAAAGGCTTTTCAATCCCAAGCCTCCATTCTCCTGTACATTATACAGATAACTACGTTTAATTTTATCAGGTTTACCATTCCAAATAAAATTAAAAATTATTTTCTCATATGCTTTTAATAAAGTTGTATCAGGAGAAGGCAGAGCCTGTAAAAGATAAGTAAATTGTGAAAGTATTAGTGAATTAATTACAGTAACCTTTCCATAAATAGTAAGATGTTTCCCTCTCCAGGCCTGGAGAATTTTATCCATTTTCTTCCATTTTAAATCAAAATTAGATTTCACCAAAAGACTGTTGTCCACTGGTATATGTATTCCTAATAGATTCACAGGGCCATCAGAACACTTCATCGGCACCGTACATGGAACTTGGAAGTCAGTTCTCTTTAATGATCCAATTCTAAGGATAGAGCATTTCTCATAATTTAGTTTCAATCCTGATAACGAGGCAAAGAGCTCTAATTCCGATATAAGGGAGCCTAAAGAGAGGCTATCCGCTTTAACATGAAAAGAAGCATCATCTGCATAAAAAGAACATTTGGATTCTAAACCATTAATCTCCAAACCTTTAATATTAACATTATTTCTTATTCTTATGGCCAACATTTCGATTGAAAGAATAAATAAATATGCCGAAAGGGGGCATCCTTGTCTGACACCTTTAGACAATGTAATTGGATCTGAGATATGACCATTATTCATAATTCTACTACAAGGATATTTATATAATACATGAACCCATTTTATAAAGGTCTCACCAAAATAAAAAATTTGTAAACATTGGTATATGTACTTCCATTTAATCATATCGAAAGCCTTTTCAAAGTCTGCTATGAACACGAGACCAGGCAATTTTCTCTCTTCATAATATTCGATTATTTCCAGGAGACGTCTAATATTATCACCTATAAAGCGACCTTTTAGAAAATCAAATTTGATCAAAATGTATTAATTCTTTTATAACCTTTCTTACTCTAAGTGCTAAACATTTTGCTAATATGCGTGCATCACAACACAGGAGTGTAAGGGGTCTCCAATTCTTCAATTTTACCGGATCCTTAGCCTGTCCTTCTGCATCATGCTTTAATAACAATGAGATTAAACCTTCCTTTTGAGTATCAGACTGATGACCCACATCAAAAGAGAAGTTATAAGAGGCAAGTAAGGGATCTTTTATTTCATCAAAAAAGGTTCTGTAAAATTCTATTGGCAGTCCATCTAATCCAGGGGTTTTTCCATTTTGAAATGAACATATAGCTTCATATACATTTTCTTCATTTATAGGGCCTTCACACAATAACTGTTGTGGGGTTGTAAGTTTTGGATATGAGCATGGCTTTATGTACTCAAACAAGGAAGGATTTGTTGAATGAGAAGTATCATTAAAAATGTCATTATAATACTTCATTAACGCATTAAGTATATCATTTGCAGATGTAATATTCATTCCATCATCATGTATCAGTTTTGAAATGTTCTTCCTAGATATATTTCTATTTTGAAGCTGTAAGAAATATGCATTACATTTTTCTCCATGCTCCATCCATGTTGCTTTATTTCTATATATGATGCCCTTTATTTTATTCTGATTCAGCCTCTCCAATTCTTTTTCTTTATCATCTAGTAACTGTAGGTCTTGGTCGATACAGCCTGATTTATTTGCATCTATACGATCCCTAGTATTTTGCACCTCTTCTAACAACATTTTTTCTTTGTTACAATTTTGTTTATGCTTCCATGCTGAGTACTTTATCGCATGACCTCGAAAAGCGCATTTGAAAGTATCCCATACAATATGTGGATTTGCAGAACCAGCGTTAAAGGAAAAAAAATCCAAAATAAATTGCTTGGATTTACAAATAAACGTCTCATCTTCTAGTAATGATTGATTCATCTTCCAATACCCCCTTCCCCTCATGGTGTCTGTAAAATCTAGTTTTAATGTAATAAGATAATGATCAGACCGAAATCTTTCGTCAATCATTACTTGACTAACTTTTACCATTAAGGCGAAAGAAATAAGAAAGAAATCTATTCTACTTGCCAATGCATTTCTTCGCCAGGTGTATCTAATTAGATCCGGATTCTTTATTCTCCAAATATCAACTAAGTCCATTGCGGACATCATGGACGTAAGAGCGTATCGCTTTTGACCTTGATGATCATCTTTTTCACCAGTTCTATCTTTGGATGGTTGAAGAACAGTATTGTGATCTCCTGTCTGAATTACAGGAATATCACAATGCTGAATCATCGAATATAAATTCTCAAAAAAAATAGGATCATTATTATTTGGAGCATAAATATTAACCAAACAAAAGCGTAGGCCTATATTTTCAAGTTCAACATCTAAAATAATTATTCGACCATCCATATCACGTTCTATTTTATGCACAGAAAAATCTAGATGTTCTCTAAACAAAACTAGAACTCCCCTTTGGTTTTTCAAACCATGATTAAAAAAAATTGACCCTTTCCATTCCTTCTTCCATTTTTCTTCATCTTCCTGCGTGGAATGCGTCTCTTGTAGACATATTATATCTAATTCTTTCTTATTAGCTAACCAAATAAATATTTCAGTTCTTTTACTAACATTGGCCAGTCCATTGCAATTATAGCTGGCAATACATAGGGATTCAAAGTTCATCATAACTGAGAGCTAAAAAAATAGTATCTGCAAATAAAGTTTTATTACTAAAGGGTTGCACCACATTTCTTTCATTATATGCACAAACAAAAACAAAAACAAAAAACCAAAACACATATAACATTTGCCTTGATTTAAAAAAACAAAACAACAACAACAACAACAAAACACAAAAACTAAACGTAAGTTACCAGCAGGCCATGTCGGTGGAGGGGAGGAAATAATAATAATAGTAATCGAAGGGAAGTAATATAGGTCTATATGTTATTGCTTATTTCTTTAGACAGGTCATCAATATCATAGATCAACATCAACTCGTAGCTAATAAAGCCAGGGTGTAACAGATTTATCTTTGTATAGCTCACCATCAATGTATAACTTGTCAGCAACAAGCCTTACTCTGTTTTTTTCCTTTTTCTTCGCTTTCTCCTCTCGAAAAATGGGAAGCAGAGCCTTCCTCCTGTCCACGATTTCAGTAGGAAACTGCTGATTAATGCCAAAAGGCTTTCCTTTTAGCGTTGGACCCAGCTTAAAAACAGTCTCTTTTGTCCATAATATAAATAAAGTGTCTTACTGTGTTTTTGGTCACTCCATATCTTCAGGTGGGAGAATGTAAAGGATATGATGGGGACTGTTACGTCCCAAAATTAGCCTGGGATAAAACATAAAAACAGATTAAAAACAGCAGGAGTCAAGCGGTCCAGTTCTGTAGTTTTATTGCCATCCCGGGAAGCTTTGTGTCCTCAGGGAAAACTCAGGCCAAAGAAAAACAAACAAAAACCATCCCTAACTAAACAAAAATACAACTGTCTCACAAACAAAAAATGTAAAAAGTCTTAACCTTCCTAGCATCAGTTAAACAGGAGTAAAAAAAGGCAGCTCTCCCATAGCTGGCTTCCTGTATTAGGGTAAATACCGGTTAAAAAGTTCACAGGGGAGCAGAGGGAACAGCCACTACTGCTCTTCTCAACTTATACCCACACCCACACACACACACACACACACACACAGGTTTCAGTCTGAAACAGGGCAGCAAGCAACAGCATCACAGGGTGCCGAGCAGCAAGCGCAGGTAGCAGAGATATTGATGCGACTCCTCCTCAGCTTTATACTCTTACTGGCTGATCAGGGCTCCAGGTGTCCAGAGGCACCACCCACTGTCTAGAGGTGGGGCCGAGGATCTGGAGCTGAGGCCTAAGGCCATTTTCACACTAAACCTACGTTGACGGACCATTGCCAGACGAGGGAAGGCGTTTCTGGGGCATGGGGAGATGCATTTGCGGACGCAGCCAGCTCTGATCTCAATCTGATTGGCTGACGGATCCATCGGCACCTGAAAAGTTTAATCAACTTTTATTTTCATGCAAACGATGCAACGGAGCGAACCCGCAATTAATTTCGGCATAATGTGATGCAATCCCATGCAAAGTCTTTAGGCTCGTCCGAGATGAGCCAGCGATCGCTGCACAATGCATGCTGGTTAGTTTTGTGTCCGACTTGATTCTGACTTGCTCTGTCGTCATGAACACGTGGGCAACGATAATCTTACGAGATCAAGGCGGCCGCAGTTTTTCGAGCCAGGCGCTGCAGTTGCTCTCAACCAACTGCAAACCCCGGGGCATGATGGGAAACGCCTGGCTCTCGCCTCATCTATGACCTGATTGGCTCTTAGTTTTGACAACAAACAGCACGTTTAGAAAAAAATGCAAATTTCCTGTCTGAGTCTAATATTTAATGCTAGATCGTGGGCTGTTCGTCTCATGATGTGCAGTTAAAGTTAAATCTGTTTACAAACATATCTCCTGTGGTTGATACTATTAATAACAATCATAATTAAAACTGCAAGCAGTATCGTGACAGGCCCTCGATCATTTGCCTGCAGTCACATGGCAGTGTCGTGGATGCCTACCTGTGCTGCGGCCGCCTCCTCGTGGTGCAAGTTAAGACACAAGCGATTGACATTCAAAGCCATCTGTCTCCCTGACTGCTGTCTGAGGTGTGTGCTAAGTGTGGAGCAGATGAGACAATGCATAAAATCATTCGCAGATGTGGAAAGTTTCATAAGTGTTGATCTGGTGTGATCCAAAGTGAAACTACATTTCGGTGACAGAGCTCACGTACATGTCTATGACTTCCTGCCATCTCCCCTCCTTCCCCTAGTGTGACCCCTCCCCCTCCCCCTGTGTCCTCTCTACAGGCTGAAATGAGAGGAATTTAAAAAAAAGAATTAAAAGTTTCATGACTGTTGATCTGGTGTGATCCAAAGTGAAACTACATTTCAGTCACAGAGCTCACACACATGTCCATGACTCCCTGCCATCTGTCCTCCTTCCCCTAGTGTGACCCCAGCTAGGTCTAACGAGTATGCACACCAAATTTCGTCGAAAGCAACAACCGTTTTTTCATAAAATCCAAGATGGCGGGAAATTTCGGTCGCCGGACTTTGTTACTCCAAGAGGAATTTTTGTAGAGGGCACTTGTCCACACATGTGTGCAAAATTTCATGTCAATCTGAGTTATGGTGCGGCGGGGCATGAAAATCCTGGCGCTAGATGGCGGCAGGGGCGTTGCTAGACATAAAGCTCTACTGGGGCACAGGCCCCCTATTACTAAAAGCACAAAAAACAGCGGTGCACCGGCTACGACATGCACACTTCCGTGCACGGACGTAATGTGCGCGCCGGAGCCGACCACAAGGTGCGCGCCTCAGCTTGTATTTTGGGCTAAACTGCGTTGGTTTGAGATTGTGGATGAAAAAGAAAATCCATTCTTTTACCGTTATTATCAATATAAATGAATCCACTGCCAAATATAGTAGCTCGTTAAAACTCGAACGGGAGATTTTACTGGGGCACGGCAGATCAATACTGGGGCACTTGACCCAGTAAAAGGTGTCTAGCGACGCCCATGGGTGGCGGTAGCAAGCAACTTTTTTCTGGCCGAATGCGAAACCGCTGCCATATCGCAATTTCCTGTAATTTATACGCACACACCAATTCTTTTCAATTTTCTTTTTTTATGTTGAGGCCTCCAAAACGCGAGTTAAATTGGCGTGAGAATAATAAACATTCAAATAACAATAGGGCTTCACAGCCCGACGTTGTCGGCACTCGGGCCCTAATAACGACAATAAAATAGGTTATTTATATAGACCTTATCAAAGTGAGCAATTACCCTACGGTGTGCTTTAAGAGGCAGACATATTAAAAAAAAAAAACCCAGATACACATTTAGTAGAGTATAATTTTTTTTAAATTTTCTTTTAATCCTTCTATTTTATTTTTTCACTTTATTGTATGACATTTTTATAATGTGAAGCACTTTGAGCCTTGTGTATGAAATGTGCTATACAAATAAAGTTGCCTTGCCTTGCCTATAACTGTCAAACTTTATATGCACTATGTATACTACTTCAACAGCAAATACACTACTATACCATATACATACATAATATATATATACATAACTAATTTGAATTGGCATTATTTTATACTTTATATTTGTATACGGTATATGACCACAGATATATTTGAACAAATATGAATGAATGCGACTGTGGTCGCAAACTTCTCCAGATCGCGTCTAACAGGATGTAACTTTTACTAAGACTTCCTGTCAAATCTTCTTGGCCGATGGAAACTGTCCGACTGGAGCGCAAGCTTTTAGGCCCCGCCTCCTGCTGCTCCGCCTGCTCTCGTCTACTTTCCAGGCGAGGCGCAGTTCATCTCGAACGAGCCTGAAGAGATTCGTCAACGGAAACGCACATCGTACGTCCCATGTCGAACGGAGTGGAGCGTACCATTTCTTCTAAGGGCGACACGATTTTGAATAATGCACCCAATTGCTTTTCTCGGGCTAAAAGTGTAAATTTAGTTTCGCGCATACTATTTCAAACTCGTTTTTCGACACATCGACACACTTGAAGTCAGTCATAAACCTCCCGTTTGTGTTTGCCTGGCTTTTGATCGCCCCTATGCATGAATGGTTTCGCCCATTTGTCCCCGCAACTGACAACAAGACCTTTAAACAGAGAGAGAGACGAGCGTTAAAGGGCGGCGTCGAAGCTTCCTTTTAAGAGTTCGACTATTTTTGGGAACCACTCTCCCTTTTAGGACACTCGAATGAGGTAAACGTAGCTTATTTGTTCAGCCCATTTGACTCTATTTGAAACTGTGAAGCTCTCGTCTGGTTCTGCTGTGCGTGCATTACTTTGGCTTTGAGTTTGGGCTTTGTTGTGGAGCGGAAACCTGGGGTACAGTCGTCGAAGGTAATAACGCGATAATATCGCTAATGTCAAAGTGTAGCTAACGTTGCTATGTGAAAGTGACCAATTTCATGGTTTGTCGTGTTGTGTTGTAAACACAGACTTCCGTGTAAACCCTGCCGTGTCGCCTCAACAGCAGTAGTGCATTACATCTTGCATTCAATGTGCGTTGTTGTTATGGTCTCTGCTGCTCGGATCACGTGTACCCACTTCATACGCGTGTGTGGATATTTTTTTTTCTTTTCTTTTTTTTACCCACGTGCATTGCAATATAACCAAAGACTTTCCATGTAGGGATGAGAGACAGGGAGCTGCAGCCAATAAGGAGAGTCCCCGTGTAGTTGGTCCAGCCTCCCTGATCCATCGCTTTGTTTACATTATACTGCAGCAGAATCCTTGAAGACTCTTTGTTCCTGCAGGAGTTCACTCTTATATGGAGCCTATATGACTCATATTGCATTTATCCAAAAACACCTGGCCGATTTACATACGGATATTAACAGATTAGATCTTGCAGACAACAATAACTACATTAACATTAACATTCTAATTGTTTTTCATTATTATTCACATGTCGAATATTTAGGTGTTATCTTTATTTATTTTTGCATAATGCATTTTATTTTGCCAAGTATTCCCGGGGACTACTTTTTAAGAGGATTTATTTTAATGAAGCCGCAGATGACGGAGTAGATCTAATCCGTAATCAGTTTTTCTGGACTGTACTGCTCCCATTGCTCTAGATAATCTCTGGAAAATTTTGCCTGCTGCTTCGCTGTAACCTAGCTGTCAAGTCTAGCAGATGATGTCATGAATGCAGCAGGGGTGCATGGAAGTCACACGCTCCCCGCACCCACCCTCACCCCCTCGAGCTATCTTTAAACCAAAAGAGCAGCAAGGGGAGTGTGCATTCATTTTTGGCAGCAGATAGCCGAGACCAGGGACAGGAAGAAACACCCACAGGTCACCCCTGCAAGCACAGATAATATAAGAGAGGCTGAGGCCTACTTCATTAAAGGTGTTCCAGTAATCAAGATACATTTTAGTGTTTTTTTAATGTTATTTAGCGACGTGGTGTGACTTGTTTGTGTTTGTACTAGTCATGAGAACGTGCACAATTCCATGGGACTTAAAGTTTGATTGTGATTTTCTGACGTCACTGACTTTAGAGCATATTCTTCTTACAAACATTACCTTTCTTTGTTATGGTAAGTTTGTTTTTATTTATTTTTTTGGATGACAGACAACACGGGGACAAGTGTAACAGGATCGTTTAGGCGATTGAGAAGCCCTCTGTTGTTCCATGTTTCCCTGGAGACACGACTGATAGGCCTGAACGGACAAAGTGTTGCTTTAGTGCTCGAGGCATACGAGCTTTTGTTTAAACCGGACCGGTTGGCTTTTCACAACGACGACCTGCATGAGCGATACAGGTTTTCTGAATTCTTGATTCTGCAGCCCCCAGCTGTTTTGAGTGACAGTGTTTTTGTTTTTATTTGTTTGCCTTAACAACAGCATCTGTTTCATACGTGCAGCCGCAGAGGTATGGTACTTAATACATATATATTTTCCACTTAAATTGTAAATTGTGTAACTGGTGTTTCTGTGTAAGTAGTAAGATACCCATTAGCTTGTGACCTGCCGACTTGATTTTTTTTCTACCTTTTCGCTTTTTATTGAGATAGGACAGCATGAGAGTGAAGGGTGGGGGGGGATTGGGATGACATGCAGAAAGGTCGGATTTGAACCAGGGGGCGCTGCAGTGAGGATGTAGCCTTGGTACATGAAATTATCGTCAATAATCGTTGTAACCAACTTCCTTATGTGCAGCTACAACCAAAGATGCCTCTAAATAACGAGCGACCTGCCTCCGCATCCAGCGGTGAGGACCAAGGCAGTGATGTGGAGTCTTCGTCAGAGCGCTGTGACAGCATCACGTCGACCAGCCACATGGACTTTTCCCGGGAGAGCTTCACTAGCGACGGCTCCAGCAAACATTGCACACCATCCTGTGAGTTTGCCGCCTCACTCCTTTGTCTCGTGTCTGTATAAGATCACCAGACAACCCATGTCTCACTGTTTTCATTTTTGTGTCCATGGTGTTAAAACGACTCTGGGCTTAAAAAAACCTAATTAAGGAAAGCACTGTGATTAAACAAAGCAATTCCAAGAAGACATATTCATGCAGCTTAGGTTTCAGAGCCTCACTGATGTCATCATGCAACTTCAACTGTCGAGTTTATGCTCCCACTTTTTTGTTCAAACTCTGTCATTCGTCTATTTACAAAATCTTTTTAACATTTGGTTCCCACAGCGAGCCCACCCAAAACCGTAACCCTGGATGAAGTCATGGACTCTGCCAGAGAGCTGTCCAATCTCAGCCTTGCTCATGAGATCATTTCAAACCACGGCTTCCATCTGGAACCAGACAGCCTACCTCAGGACAGGTATGCTCTGGAAAAATATCGTTCACATCCTGATCGTGTTAGTGGATTATCAATCAACTTAAACATCAGTTTGTCAGGTCAGGGCTTTAGAAAAAAGTTAAACTAAGTGCACTGGAATACACAAGTTTTGATTACGAACGTCAAATTTTACAATATTTATACTTGCTGTTGCTTCTGGCTGTTGGTCATTGTATGTTTAGTATAAAAATATAAACGTTCACAGTCTTGACATAACTTTTATCACCAAATGCAAATGTGAGGTGTGCAGAACAGATTAAAAAAAAATCATGACAGTCTCAAACAAAACCAGATAAACTGCATCACCAAGATGTTGCACACCACAGTCACATGTTTAAATAAACCAACAGGGATGTACATATTTATACAGCCATTGTTACGCTCCCTGTAAAGGTTATTTAGCTACTTCAAAGTAAAGTAAAACTGAATTAAAGTCTTCAGTCACTTCAGTCAAAGACGAGATGTGAAATTACTCAAAATAGATGATGTTAATAGTTGTGAATTTTTATGTAATAAATGAAATGATGTTATTTTTATGTCCAGACGAATGCATTTTAATTAGACAGATGAGAAGTGATGTCTCTTATTGGGCTCAGTGGAGAGGACAGGGACAAAGAGAGATGAGAGGACAGGAGAAATTCATGTACCGCACCGCAGCAGATAAAATACTGGCACCAATTAAACAAAAGGAGTATTTTTTTTTTACAAAGATGACATCAGTTATTTAGTACTTTGTGCACCATCCATTCATAAATGGACATTTTTTCCTGACAGATTACGTACTCAGCGAAACTAAATCATCCATTTCTTTTTTTTTAGTTTATGGAAAATAGTTAGAGATAATGTCCACAAGGCCTTCTGGGACATCCTGGCGTCCGAGCTGAACGACGACCCACCTGAGTATGGGCAAGCCATCAGATTATTGGAGGAGATCAGAGAGGTCAGCACACACACTGGGATGTTTACAGTTTCACGGGATCTGCAGGAATGACTGTATTGCTCTGATTTGACATTTATTTGCAGCGTGATCCAGGTAACGGTCCTCTTGAATTTTAAAGGTCCTTTTTTATCTGCTTCTCTTTAACTCCGCCGCCTCCTTTGTGACTGGTAGATGTAGAAAAATAACAATAATAATTAGGTCGTAAACAAGGCTTATTATCATTATCCTCTTTGGACAGATATTACTGTCATTCCTTAATCCGGGTGCCAATCGGATGCGGACTCAGATTATGGAGGTGCTGGACATGGACCTGATTCGTCAGCAGGCTGACAACAATGCTGTTGACATCCAGGGCCTTGCCTCTTACATCATCACCACCATGGGCAAGCTGTGTGCGCCAGCTAGGGACGAGGACATCAAGAAGCTCCGCGAAAGCCCAGATGACATAGTGACACTGTTCAGGTATCAGCACGTAAAATACTTGTATGTAGCCGTTTTATATGAAGCAAGTCAGTTGTAATCACAGTCACGGTGGCTTTTATTTTTACAGGGAGATCTTCCGTGTGCTGGACCTTGTGAAGGTTGACATGATCAACTTTACAATCGATAATCTGAGGCCCGTGCTGCAGAGGCAGAGTGTCGAATATGAGAGGGCAACGTTTCAGAGCATCCTGGACAAAACACCACGTGAGTGAACAAGGACACTACTTTCTCTATAGCTTTTAATACTGTATGTTTCTAAATATATAGGAAATATCCTCACGTTAATTCAGATATTACAAACTCCTCGACTGGTATTGAAGGTGATAAACTTCTTCAGGTGCTTTGGAGCATACCACCTCGTGGATGAAGTCCACACTGGAGGAGCTGATGACCTCCATCCCCAAAGAGAAGGCCGATGGTCCAGGGAAAGGTCAGCAGCCGTTGCCAGGGCCCTTTCAGATCCTAAACACGGCCTTCCTCCGCATCCTTACATGGGACTGCAATAAGAGCCCACTGCCTGAGGTAAGTGTGTTAAGAAACGTGTGAAGGATTCTATTACATTTTGTATATCTGGTTTCATTATTTGCAAGATATAGATATTGAAATATTTTTATTTGATTTGATGGAGAGTTTTAAACTAATTTTAAACTAAGCTAATCTTCTCTCAGTTCCACACACACACACACACACACACACACACACTAGACTTGTAGTTCTCGAGACCGGTCTTGGTCTCGAGACCGGTCTCAAGACCGCTTTTTCGTGGTCTTGGTCTTGTCACGGCCTCGACAGTCTTTGGTCTCGGTCTTGTCTCGGTCTCGGGTCTCTCGGTCTCGCAATGTCTCGGACTGGCAGCGCGGTCTCGAAGGGAATGTAACCTATCCAGGCAGGCAAGGACAGTTTTTTTTTTAAATACAGCTATCATTATACGCCCCCTTCAAGTACCAATCACATACATTTTGTGACACAGACGGCGGCGCTTGTCCTCTCACGCTTCCCCTCCCTCCTCCTCCCCCCTCCCCCCTCTGAAGCCTCTGAAGCACGGTCAAGATCTATGAAGGAGGACGCAAAATGTCGGCGAATTCGTCAGTCATCAGGTTCGGTTTTACAGACCATAAAGAGATTGTTTGCCAGTGGGCAATGGCCTATGCCATTTCAGTGATGCTGATATTATAATATAATAATATTTAGAATTAACATTTTATCTACAAATTAAGGACAATTTAAATTGGTGACATATTTCCAATTCATTAGACTTTTTTTTTTAAGGTGCAGGGTGGTGTTGGGGGCTTGTTATTTTGTTAGATGACTTTAGGACTATAGTCATGTCAGTCCTTAACAGCACTCAAGAGTCAATCCTCAAATAGTGTAGTACGGTGTGGTCATGCAATTGCTACACATATTAGATTTTTAGTCAATTGATGAAAACATTTATAGTGAGTTCACACACAAGACATGTACTGTCACTGTATTATTGTGCCTGTAGTTGAAATAATACATTTCTCATATACTAAGCAGCTGAACCCAATATGGTGCTTATGTTCTACAACTCATGCAAAATGGCAAAAACAACTTTTTTTTTTGGTCTCGGTCTCGGTCTCGGTCTCGAGCTGAACTGGTCTTGGTCTTGACTTGGTCTGTCTTGGTCTTGGTCTTGGTAGTGTCTTGGTCTTGATACTGTCTGGTCTTGGTAGTGTCTTGGTCTCGGTTTAGGCGGTCTTGACTACAAGTCTAACACACACACACACACACACACACACACAGACACACACAGACATGACAGTGGTACAAATTTCACAAAATGTCGAACTAATTCTTAATTCTCTTCTTCTATAGACCTGGATGACTGATGAGACACGTCTGCAGGAGATCCAGTGGCAGCTCCAGCAGTGTCAGGCAGTGAATGAGGTTCTGCTCATTATCTACAGCACCATTGGTGGGGCTATCCAGGGTCTGCCCTCCTTGTCTGACCGCCTAAAGAGGATGATTAGTGTGCTGCTGGATGGGATGCACAGCCCGTCAGTGAAGTTTTCTTCTTCTTTTTGCCCATCTTAAAGGGATAGAGTGAGAGTTTTGGAGTGGGGTAAAATGAGGTAGGTAAGTAGGTATATTCATTGTATTATACCTACAGTAGATGGAATAAAAATAATAAATAAATCAATTCCCTGTTGCAAAGGGCTGCCATAAAAAATATTCAAAAGATAGCGTACGCTTAAACTGATATTGATTTTTTTTTCTTTGAGGTGTCTAAAATAAGTTTTATTGCTGCCCACAGCCACAGCAGTACATTGCTTTGCTGGTACTCCATTGCCTACTGTCATCTACTGTAGGTAGCACACTGATACTGTGTGAGAACCTCATTCAACCCCACTTCCAAACATCTCAACTATCCCTTAAAATCCACAATCTGTATTCAAAAATACGACAGATAATCACAAGCTTTTCACCGTCTACTTTAGGGGCTTTAACCTGGAGGAGGCACTAGAGGGCGCCAGTGCTCAGATCTGCTGTGAGCTCAACAAGTCTCTAACAGAGAGGAGTTACCCTGCTCTGAGCCCAACGCTTCAGGCCACCCTCACAGGCCAGATCCGCAACATCACTGAGAAGGACAATCCCATCCGCACCCTCGTTGGTAAGATAGAGTGAGCAGGAGTGAGATTGCTGTGGATGTGTAAAATTGTTTTCCCTTTTACTCAAATAGGTTTATTTGCTGTATTCTAACCTGTTGTTTCCTTTTCTCTTTGTTTCCATGCAGAGGATCGTGTGCAGCAGTACTTTATGGCACTCCTCAATGATCCTAACCCGCAGGTCAAACTTGAACAGGTACCAGCGGGCTTGGCGCCAATCAAGCCTGAACTCGCGTTGATAGGAGCAAAGTTCATCTCCCTGGTTAACTACAACAAGGCTGTCTATGGACCTTTCTACGCAGATATCATCAGGAAGCTGCTGTTCAGCAGCCGCCCACCAGCAGCAAACCCTCCTCAGGACATCGCTCGCGCCTCTGTAACCTCCGATTAAAATAAAACTTTGACTTGAGCATTCAAAGAAGTCTAAGCTACTAGACATGGCTAAAGCTAAGGGGGTACTACAACAGCTAGGCAGTGCAACTGCTTCGCTCGGGCCAGTGTACTCCAGTAGTTGGAGTTAACGTCTGCGTATTTTAAATGTAGTTTTTATCGCTACATTTAGAAGTGAAAGGTGCTGACTGCAGCGTAGGTGCGTAGGGAAACATTTAATGTGACCTGCATCCTTTGTGACGAATGCTCTAAAATATGCCCTCCTGTGAAAATGTTCAGCTTCAAACCAGAAATCTAGTGTTACACCGATCCATTTCTGAACCTAATTGTGATCCCTTCATGGTAAATGTGTCTGTAATCAGTCTCCTGCTGTTGTGGAGGGGGTTCACGGGGGGAGAAGAGTGAAACTGCAGTATGTCTAAAGCATACAGTCATCTTAAAGGAATACTTCACCCATTTGCATTGAGCTTTGTATCGTTAGAAACGAAAGGTCGTGCATCATTCCCTCATTTCCCCAGAGACGGGAGAACTCCGTATTTCTATTCTGAAAAAGAGCCTCCGATGACGCAAATATCGTCATTTTGCGTCATCAGAGGCTGCTTTGGTTAGAGGGGGTACGACTACAAGACCAGTTCCTCATGTTTTCAACCCCCTATAGGGGACCCACTGAGGCTACAGACCTGTTACAGATCAGTGGTGGGACCTCACATCAGACTCATGGTGTGAGCGGACCCGGACCGGACCTTCAATAATAAAAATATTGCTCTGCCTCTCTCCAAAATCTACTGGCCGCCATCAGTCGGACCGTGGGAGTGGCCTGCGGAGCTGTGCATTGTGGGAGATGTTGTCTTCCATCCACATGCGCCAGGAAGTCACTGTCTGCCTTTTCTCGGCAAGAAGGCACCAAATTCAAAATGTAGTTTACATTTCGACTACATATATGACCCACTTTCAAAACAGATTCATGTTTCTACCGGTGAAGTATTCCTTTAATGAAGCGAAGAGGAAGACTATTCTATATTTAGAAAAGTAGCAGAGTAGAAGATCAGATTCCTTATGTATAACAAGTTATTTATCACTGTTAAATGATATGGTAACTATATAGTATAATTATCATTAGTTATGGCCTTTGAACATATTAATGCACAGGAGATAGCCCTTTCCCCATGGACATGGTCCTTTTGATGGTTCTCCCTTGACCTTTTATATCAGCCAGAGAACTACACTTTCTGTATTATTATTATTATTATTATTATTATTATTATTATTATTATTATTATTATTATTATTATTATTATTATTATTATATTGAAGTAGATATAAAAAAGACTGGGATTTTGTAGCTTTGTTTTGGGGTTAAATCATTTTGAGTCCTTTGTTGTCACACGTATGTTCTATACTTTTACTTATTCTCTACCAGTGGAATAGTGGTTCCGTTGATCTAGTCCCTCTGTTTATCACATTTTGAGGTACTGCAGTTGTTACAGTATTGTTTTGTTGGCTATTAGAACTTGTGGTGAAATAAAAGGTGTAGAACTCAAAGCAATTTTGTGTTTCCAGTGGACCCATGATGCACAAAGAAACGCAATGTTATGTACTTTTACTTACAAATGTTTACATGAAAACGTGTACCACAGTTAATATAATAAAACTATAAAAAGAAAATTTACCACATCTCCATTCATTTGAGGACAGATTTGAAGTTCTCTTACAAATTATATTTGTGTGTTGCAAGACAGAATTGTTGGCTCAGTATTGCGTAGGACTGTACAATATAAATTCTATTGAATGTGCATTAAGGTCAAAAGATCAACAAACTCTATGACCTCCTATGGTGAACAAAGGAGGGTTCTTAACATTTGAAATGGCTAAAAGTCATACAATTGCAGTGTAGGCACATTCATAATGAGTTTTTTACCCATGATTTTTAATCACTTAAAAAATACTTCACCTTAACTTGCCTTTACTAGTTCTAAGGTTATTGAATTATGAAATGTATAGAATAAAATAGACACACACGTGAGCTATATGCAGGTATGTAACAATAAAATATTAGAACAATAAGGCAGATGGATTATTTGTCTTTAGAGGGGATAACTCAAACTTGAATTTTAGAAATGATCATGAGTTATTTTTGATCAGATACAGCAGTTGATGTTAGGAGGCGAGTTATGAACATCAACCTGGAAAAAAAAAACATTTGAGATTTACATCCTCACTGATGAATACATGGACCAAATGAATTTCAGGTAACAAATTGTATCTCTAAATGGGGATACAGTGGTGGGATTTTGATCCACAGATAGTGGAGAAAAGATTGAGAAAAAGTAACAAACAGAAAATGTATTACATAGTATTTTAAAATGATATACTACACAGATCACAAAATAATTGGTTATAATGGTGTATTGCGGAAAGATGTTTCTTATTATGTACATGTTTCAAAGACTGAACAATAATAAACTTTTAAACACGGGGATAAGTCAATCTATTTATGGCTACTTCTAATTGCATTATCAATGCATCACTGTACTGTGGAATAAACAACATCCTCTCATCTCTTGCTGTCACTAGGCAGTAATGCTACCTTAAATGCGGTTCGAATATCACGAAACTCGAGCTTGCATACAAAATTAACACTATTTGGAATACCAAGAGATGTAAAAAAATGGATGACAAAAAGAATTGAGATCGTGTCACGAATTAAGAAGAAAACAATTGTTTGGGTAAACGAATTAAAGCTGAATGAATGGCTAATGTAATGCGAAGACGACATAAATGAGCGAATGTACTTATTTCCGAACAGGAGAACAGTCCGTGAAAGCAGCATCAGTTTGCCCAGTTACAAACTCGTGCAATGCATGACCTCACCCGTCACGTGGTTCACATCTCGGCACGCAATTGGCTGCTTCACACCGGGTTGGTTGTTTTTGTTGGGAATCAGGAAGCTCTCTTCTTTCAAAATTGGGCGTGTAGTACAGCGTTAACAGAGGAAATAAACGGTCTTTTCACTCATTGGATTCTTTAGAACGTGACTTACTACTCATATACAGTTCAGCGAAGACCTTCCGCAACAAAGAAAAGAGGATATCCGTGAGTATCTTCTAGTTGTCACTTTCTTTGTTTCATTTGCCAGTAGCTCAGAGTGAGTGAACTTGTCTAGACAAGTATTGAAATGAGCAGATTGTGTCATTGTCTGTATAACTTCAGAACATAATGTTACGGAGACTGTTTAAATGCCACCTTATAGTGTATATTTTTTGGTGGTAAGGCCTCCGTGAACAGCTGATAAGCTCTTGTAGTTTCACTTTTAGTATCTTCCGTGTCCGCAGTTTTACACACTATATGTATAAAAGTATCCGCATACTTTTGTCTATTTTGCTGCTGTTTTTTAACACATGAATGCAACAAACAAGTATTTTCATTATCATTTAGTTATTCTTGACAATTGATGAATCTATTTATTATTTATATTGTGAAAAACCTTCCCAGAAGAGTATAGGCTGTTGTGGAAGTATATTACTGTATATGATTTTGTAATTAAATGGTGTAACATGGCTATAATGTTATTGTTGGACATGCATTGTATGTTTATCACTAACTTCATCGCTACCTCCATGTAATCCCTTAGATAACTTGCAGTGCAGCAGGATCCTGCATGGTTGGCGCGTTGTGCAGAGATGGCGTTGGAGGAAGGGGCGCGGAGCTGTCTGCTGCGCTTTCGCCACAGACTGGAGCAGGACATCAAGCCCTCCTTCCTGATGGACCACATGATCAGTGATGGTGTACTGACTGTGGACGAGGAGGAGAGGATCAAGAGCCAGGTGAGCCTATACTCCAGGAAATTGGATGGGAAATTATTATTAATTTGTAACCAATGTTTTTTTTTTTTTTGCTGCTTTTTGGTCCTGCATCCTCTCAAAATTGACTTGTCAAGATTGAATTGTTTATTGTAATAATAATAATAATCGTATTTATTGTATGCAATCTGGCCCTTAGGTCCTTTCTTCCTCTTCGACTTTGTCGTTATCCACGTAGTGAGTCATCAGCCTTATTTGCTCTGTCTCTGTCTTCCCACTTTGTCTCCCTGTGTCCCGTTTTATGTCCGGGAATTCAAGATGCTCTGGACAAAACTCCCCTTACCTTCCTATTAACTTGCTGCTCTTGCAGTCTTTCAGGAACTAGCAGCATAGCCCATATTTGTGTTGAAAAATCTTGTATTTTCATTGCCCAGCCTCTGAATCTAGCACCACGAATCATGTTGTCTTGATTATGTGGCTCTGACCTTTGCACCTCCTACGCCTGACTGTAACTGTGTGTATTTATTGTCTGTGACTATCACTGGCTTGTATGACTTTGGGAATATAATATAATTTCTTGTTTTGTATTGTATAACATGTTAGGTTTCGGATCTTTTTATACATTGTTATAGTGTACATTGTGTTGAAAACGTAGATACACCTTTAAAACTTGATTTTGTCTTCTTGCTGTTTTTCAATAGCTCATTTGAGAATCTTCAAAATAGCCGCATGTAAAATGGTTAAATTATGAAGTGCACATCTCATCTCTGACGTGTCTCTCTGACCAGCCCACCAGGAGAGATCAGGCCGCGGCGCTGCTGGAGTTGCTGCTGAGGAAGGACAGCCGTGCCTACATCTCATTCTACAATGCCATGGTCAAGGAGGAATACTATGATTTAGCCCGAATGCTTCATGATGACCTACCGCGCATGTTACCTGATGCACATAGGAGCTCTTCTGATGGCTACACACCTTATGGTGAGAAAGGGGAGCTGTGGGTGTTTTCACTAGTGGAGAGAATCAAGGTTGTGTTAGAGGGAAAAAAGTCGCCATTTTTCTTTGACACGTTGGGCTTCTACAGTAGTTTAATACATCATGAGATAAAAAGTGTGTCGTCAGGCTGCCCACGCTGCTCTTCATGCTTTTTATTAAGGTCTTGTATGTCAATCCCTTTAACAGTCCAGACAGTGCTCAGTGAAGGCGGCGTGCCACAGAGGCCCGTGGTGTTTGTCAGCAGGCCGGAGCTTTTGAACCGGATCAGGGAGAAACTCTACCAGCTGCAGAAGGAGCCTGGCTGGGTCACTGTCTTCGGCATGGCTGGCTCGGGCAAATCTGTCCTAGCTGCCGAAGCTGCCAGACACCACAGTCTCATCGAAGGTGAATAATCTTTGACTGCTACACTTGCTATCAGCATACTTTATTTTTAACCTATGGAAAGAAACAACATAAAAACTATAGTAACTGGACGGATTTTCATTGTCAATAATGTTACATTGCCTATCAGTTCATTGGTGACTTCTTGCCTCTCGGACACATTTTTTCCCTCCCTCTCCTCATCCACCATCTGCAGAGTGCTTTCCTGGAGGGATCCACTGGCTGTCCATCGGCCAGCTGGAAAAGCCAGACTTGCTGGTGAAGATCCAGTCATTGTGTTTCCGTCTGGAGCAGAGCCTGGATTCTCAGTCCCTCCACCGACCCCCAAACTCTCTGGACGAGGCCAAGGAGCGCCTGCGCTTCCTCATGCTGCGCAGATATCCAAGGTAACTGTATGTTCAGATGCTTTTTAGATGGATATTACTGTTGTTCACATTCCACTGCAATGCAAGGAAAATGGGCCTTTGCAAATTCCACAAGTGTGTAAAATAATTTCCAGTTGTTTTTTTGCACAAGTTGTTGAAATGATAAAATGTATTCAGAAATATGAATAAACTGTGATCTTAGGAAGATAAATAGCCAGCAATAAACTGCATAAATATGCATACCATAATGTTAAAATTTAAAACTGATAAAACCATGACAACCATGGTTGATATGCTGACACGACTGACTTAAAAAGGTAGATTTCAATATTATATAGTTATTTATTGAACCGAACGCATAAAGGATATGACGGTAAATTTGGTTATTAAATGTAAAAGATGAAATACATTCTCCCCTCATTTTATTGCGTGGCAAACACCGTTTCCTAGTTTTGGTGTCTCTGATCACTTGTCTGTTTCTGTTTGGGCTTCAGATCTCTGCTGATTCTAGATGACATCTGGGACAGTACAGTGCTAAAGGCGTTTGATATCCAATGTCGGATACTTTTGACCACCAGGAACCGAAGCCTTACTGACTCCGTTAGTGGTGGGTGCCCTATTTTTTTTTTTTTTACTATGAACACTATACACATGCAAACTTGAATCAATCAAACCTACTGCCGTTATTTTTTATTTACCCTTGAAAGACTGTTGTGCCTACAAAAAATGTATGTACTGTGCTTTTATTTTGTAGGTACCAAATATGAGGTGGAAGTGGAGAGTGGTCTGGATGAAAACAAGGGACTGGAGATTCTGGCTCTGTACACAAAAACAAAAATCCAGGGACTTCCTGAAGAAGCTCGTAGCATTGTCAAAGAGTGCAAAGGTCTGTAAACTGAAAGATTAGATTCATTCAATCCATAATTCCATAATTAGTTACAGATATTGTTACACTATTTATAACATGTTTTCATGTTTCTCATAGGTTTATAAAGAAATAAAGAATTTAATTCTGCATTTACTAATATTGGAGATAAATAGATGCTAAGCCTTTGCCTATGCCGGCTCTTTGCCCCCATATTGTTCCTTTTAACACACGTTCCTGCTTCTCTGTGCCACCATCCCAGGTTCCCCTCTGGTGGTGTCTCTGATCGGGGCTCTCCTTAAAGAGAAACCCGACCGTTGGCGTTACTACCTCCGCCAGTTGCAGCAGAAGCAGTTCAAGCGGATAAGAAAGTCATCTTCATACGACTACGACGCCCTCGACCAAGCCATGGCAGCGAGCATTGAAGTCCTACCTGAGGAACATCAAGAGCTCTACAAGGACCTTACTGTGCTCGAGAAGGACATCAAAGTCCCTGCAAAGGTTCGGTTACACAACAAACACTGATCATTTTCATTAACTACAGCTTTGTCGTCACAAATGCTTTCAAAAGAGAAAAAAAACAAGCATGTCTTCCTTCTTCCAGGTGCTGTCTATTCTGTGGGACCTGGAGCCGGAGGAGGTGGAGGACATTCTCGATGAGTTTGTCAGCAAGTCACTGCTGTTTGTGGACAGTCACAGTAAACCCTACCTGTACTACCTCCATGACCTCCAGCTGGACTTCCTGGTGGAGCAGAATCGCACCCAGCTCGAGGTGACTTTGGATGCAACCTTACAAGAGCCTTTTTGTAAAGTGGACAGTAGAGGCCATAATTGAACTATATGTTTGTGTGCGTGATTCAGAGCCTCCACAGCAAGGTTGTGCATCAGTACCAGCAGTACTACAGAGATGTTCCTCCCACCTCAGGAGATGAGGAGTGTCTCTACTGGATCAGATTTCTGACCTACCACATGGCCAAAGCCAACCTCTCCCAGGTAACACAAACAAAACAAATCAAAAGCATATTCTTTTTGTAGCCTTGCCCGATTAAATGCTTAACAGTTACTAAATCCAAGTGTGACAATTTATGAATAATTTTGCCTGTATTTCTCCCTCTTTCCCTGTACAGGAGCTCTACTCGCTCCTGTTTTCTCTGGACTGGGTCAGCATCAAGGCTCAGATAATGGGTCCAGCTCACCTCATCAATGACTATGTGGAGTACGGACCCATTCTGGACAAGGAGGTAAGCAGGCAACAAAGCTTTACTGAGCTTTTACCCCCTTAGTTGTTTTTGAGATATATTGGTGTCTCATTTAAAACACATGTTTAGCAAGGCATACACAGTGAGAAGGGAATGGCAACAGTTAATTGTGACTTTAAACATTTCATCAGTATTTGTTTGTACAAGTTGCAGTTTAATCTCCTCCGTTTAGGGTGCTATGTGAAGAACATTTGTGCCCTGATGAGTTTCTTACTGGTGTAACACATGCATTGGATTTATTTTCTGTCACCCCAGAACAGTGAAGTGCGCAGTCAATTCCAGGAGTTCCTCTCTCTGAACGGCCACCAGCTGGAGCAGCGTCCTTTCCCCGACGTGGTGCAGCTCGCTCTGTCTCAGCCGCATACCTCCGAAGTCTACAGACAGGCCCTGCTGCAGGCACAGGACCGGGCCAGCAGGGGGAAACTCTACTTTGACTGGCTGTACGCGAGCAAGCAAATATTGGACTATGCTGTTCTGATGTGTTGATTTTGTAGGCAATGGCAACAGATGATCTAGGGAGAGACATTCATTCAAAATTAGTATTTTATTTTGATTCATTCAGTGCAAAATGGTTCTGGTAAACAGAACAATAACCTGGATATTAGCTTTATATTCAACCTAGTTTATCATGGGCTGTGTGATCCAGGTTGGACTGATATTTGTGTTTTTTTTTGCACAGGAATAAGAGCAGTGTAGAGAATCTGTCCCGACTGGTGATCCAGCCCCACCAGGGCTCCATCTACTCCGCCTGCTTCTCCCACGATGGAACCAAGATCGCCTCCTGTGGAGCCAGCAAGACACTCAAGGTACCAACGCCTGTTATAAGTAGGTGTTTATGTTGAGGTTTGTGTGTGATTAAAACTATGGAAAATAGTTCCCATGGAGACCAAATACTGGAAAATATGCAGGGCGATACATTTTTATTGCGAGATGATGTTATATAAGTTCCCAATGGGTGGTGCAGTACTTTCACTGAATACATATGTTGTTGTGTAACCGTCATGCTCAGGTGTTTAAAAGCACCTCAGGTGAGAAGCTCACAGAGATCCAGGCCGACGATGACGAGGTGCTCTGCTGTGCCTTCTCCCCCGATGACCGTCTCCTAGCAACCTGCTCCAGTGACAGGAAAGTCAAGGTAAGCAGTTAAGTGTCCGCTCCCCCCACGGTGACCAAACTTGCAGCAGCACACAAGTAAAATCCGGCGTTTTCACCCTCGAATTCTTGAAACGGCGTGTCTTGTGTTGCAGGTGTGGAACGTGGAGCGAGCCATGCAGTTAAGGGTCTTCGAGGTGGAGCATGAAGAGCAGGTCAACCACTGTCAGTTCACCAACACGACACGCCGCCTCCTGCTTGCCACCTGCTCCAACGACAAATTCTCCAATGTCAAGGTGTGCGATTGAGACTTCAATTTAAATTTCATTCGGTTTTTTTTTTGGCTTTCTTATTACCACCCCTTCTTTGTTTGCTCTGTTTTCCTTCTTTCTCAGCATCTATTTTTTATTATACATTACATATACGCAAAACATGAGCAACGTGCACCAAATTTAAGGAAGAAAATGCTGCGAGTGAGAAAACGCAACCAAAACACACGTGCCCTAATTGCAGGGCTTCTGTGTTTGGTTGTGTTTGTGTCGTGTTCTCTGTATTTGCAGCACGTTTCTGTACTTGGTTTCACTGTCAAGGCCATAGTAAAAGTAACCATATAAAGAAAGTCTCTTTCTCACTGTATTTCTCTCTGTTTCCGCAGCTGTGGAACCTCAACAAACCATGCTCCCAGAACACCATGTTTGGCCACTGTGAGCCCGTCAACCACTGCTGCTTCTCCCCCGACGACACCTATGTGTCCACTTCCTCCAACGACGGTACAGTTAAGGTGACCGCCATGAATCTAGATCCCCCTGTAAAGACGTCCTAAGAAGCGAAGTATTTGGGGCGAGTAACTAAGTACCTGTATGCCCGCAGCTATTTGAGACGTCATCTGCCAATGAGTGGAAGACGATCAGCGTGAGGGACATGTTCGCAGAGAGCGACGAAGAGGTCCTCGTCAAATGCAGCACCTGGACGGCTGACGGCAAACGCATCGTATGTGCAGCGAGGAACGCTGCTCTGGTGAGCATTAGATCATATTCATGTTTAAATGAAGTGCAGCTGCAGGCTACTGTCTGCTGTGGCTTGTTGTTGTCGTGTGGGAAGCACCGAATGTGTGATAAAGAGGGTGTGAATGGTTTGGATGTGTGCACCCAGCTTGTCTTGCATGTCTCGGCTGCACAGATAAAAGTCCAACACCACAGGGGGTTCACTTCGTCCTCACTGCACTTGATGGCATGTCATTGAAGGAGACAGGAAAGAGAGGCTGTTTGTCACTTTGTCTTCCAGAGAGTCTAAAGAGTGTGTGCTCTGGTTGTTAATGTGAGCATCCGCCCCTCCTGAGCTTTTCCAAAATCAGTCAGTCTTGTCCTCCAATCAGTCTGTCAGTGTCTCTACGTCTACATTAGTTTGTATTCTGGGAGACAACCCAGCGTCTGAGCTCGTTCCTTCGACTTTAGGAGAAGGAACACAAGTCTTTAATGTTGCTAGGTATTTCTTTTCATTGTATTGCAACCCAATATGTACAATGCATACTATGTATGTGTCATATCAGCAGATACATTGCAGTACACAAATCCCAGGGATGTGTCCACTAGGGAGCTATGACAATACGTTTGTTTTATGTTCTATCTTTAAAAAATTAGTGAACAAATAATTATTATAATAGTACTGGTCCAGCTCTTATGAGACTATTTAAAATGTGCCTGAACCCAAATTTTATTGCATAAGTAAAAAGTGGTGAAACTGCATATTTAAGCAAAGTGGGTGTAGTCAGGGTGTTTGCTTCATGTTTTCCGTTGTTGTTTTTTGAAGGGTGACAAATGTGTCAAAGTTTATTGTTGTTAAAATAGTCAAATTGATTGCGGCTTTTTATGCCTGAAGTGGGAAGGAAGCCATATTGTTCCCAGACTGACTCTGAGTCTTTACGTAACTGTTCCTCAGGTGTTTGACGTGGCGACGTCGGACATGTTGTTGGAGATCAGGACGAATCGCCTGAGCACGGTGCAATACTGTCACGCCTGTCCTACCAGTAACCTGCTGGCCATCGCGTTCTCCAACTACGCTGTGGAGGTATAACACACACTTGAACACACACGTTCAAATGTTCAAAGCATTAGTAGCTCTTTTTTTTTAATGTTTTAATGTTGTAAAAAACATGTTAACGTTCAGTTTTTTCATGTATATTTTCTGCTCTTTCTCACCCATTTAATGCCCTTCTGAACCGTTTTCTACACTTATGGTTCTGAGAGTGTCTTAAAACAATGATATACTGTGAATCAGCATCCAGTAGTTTGTGTGTGTCTTCCAGCTGTGGGACTTGGAGGACAATAAGAAGATGGCTGACTGCAGCGGCCACCTGAGTTGGGTCAGCCGGGTCCAGTTTTCCACTGACGGCTCCCAGCTGCTCTCCTGCTCCGACGACCAGACAGTCAGGGTGAGACTGACTCAGTGTGTGTGTGTGTGATGGACTGTGAGTCTACGTTGCCTGTGGAGATATTGTCAGCATTGTTTTAATTACTGCTTGTTAAATCAAAGCCTGTGCTAACACTGGACATATCAGGTCGACTAATTGGGCTCTTTTTCTCCCCCCCCTGCCAGCTGTTTAGTTTATTTTGTATGAATGAAAGAATTGAACATGGCCACAATATAAATCATAAAGAGCTACTGGGGCATGTAAATGTAAATGTTAAAACTCCACCAGACCCTGTGTGAGTTCATCCAGGATGAAGCCGGAGGCGTTCCATTATCAGTGTGTGTTTTTGAGCCGTCAGGCCAAATTTGGAGATTCATTTTGAAGTGCCAAACAAAACCGTATGAGACGGATGCTGATTACTTATTTATCGCCACAGACAGGTTATTCCCAGTTTGTGTCTGCAGCAAAGCGATGCAACTTCAAAGATTAACAAGCAACATCGTGAGCAACCATGTAATCCAATTTGATGCCGGGTTTTTCTCACCAAAGATGAAGTCCTCGGCTTAAACGCAGGTTACACAGCAATAATCTAGGACATTATGTTATACCCAAGCCTGTTTCCTATCCTGTGTTTCTCGTAGTTGTGGGAGACCAAGAAGGTGCACACCTCCTCGGCTGTCTGCCTGAAAAGAGACTCTGACGTCCTCTTCAGTGGTGAAGAAATCATCGTGTCAGCTGCAGACAACTGCAACAGACTGCAGGTGAGCAGGAGGGGAAGCAAAGCGTGACTGACTGAACGAGTGAAAGACTCATTAAAGCTGAATTGTTCAGATAAGTCTTACTGTGCAACGAAGTGTCTTTTATCAGGTCGTCATAGAAAATAATGTGTGTGTGTGTGTGTGTGTGTGTGTCAGGTGCGTGACGGCAGGACAGGATCAGTGCTGTTCCAGTCGGAGGAGATGTCCTCCAGGATCCGGTGCACGTGCATGTGCAGACAGCCCTCTGCTGTGGCCCTCGGCCAGGAAGACGGCACCGTACAGGTAGATAAAACACCTGTAGACCTACGATACATACTGTGTGGGGACGGCAGTAGAAATGTATCCTTGTTGCGCCGCCATGCCACAGTAGCTCAGAACAGACGGACCAAAAGCTGGTGCTGGAGAGTGCCCTTTGTGCATTTACGTCACCTGAAGGCCACCGTAGTTCACTGACACGCTTGGAAAGGGAGGGGTGAGCGGAGGGGTATTCAGTTGATTGCTATTTGCGAGAAAAAAACATGCATTTCCTCAAATTTGGAGCTACTGCTTTAGTAAAACATGTCCAGACAGAAGCATGGGTGATAATTTGTGTGTATGTCTCCATTCCATACGTGGCTGTAGCAGCTGTGTTTCACACCACGTATGCTGAGTCATGAGATCCGTCCCGTCAGCTGTATGTCAAGTCTCCTCAAAGCACCTCTTTCATCTCGCCCACCCTCCCCCTCCTCGCTGTTCTGCCTTCCCTTCTACCTGTGATTTGTATTCTCAACGCTCTTTCGCTCCCGCTCCCTGCTTTCATATTTCACCATCTCTGTCACATACCTCTTTTGTTTTGTTTATCTCCCTTCCTCCCTTTGTTCCGCTCGTCCCTCTGCTCTCTCCGCTCCACCGCTCGCTCTTCCTGGTGATAAATTGTTGTTTGCAGGCAGAGGATGAGGTCCTAGTCTGCGTTGTGGCAGGTGTGTGTGTTTTTTTGCCGTGTGCACGTACGCACACATTGCAACTCTAGAGGACATCCCAGAAAGTTCCCATCGTGCATTAAAACACACACATATGCACACAGTCCCCTGGGTAATCTGTGCTGCGGCCAGGCCAGCGTCCTACAGCAGAGAGCAACTCTAATTAATTAAAAGGTCCTACAGACTTATTGAATACAGGCCTTGATAATTTGAATTACAGCGCTCCTCCTGGCCCCAGAGATATGAGAGGAAAGGATAAGCGGACACAAGAACTTCAAGCAGAACAGATGTGATCTGAGTGACTTGCTGCAGTAGTTGAGGCTCCGCATTTATCGCCATGTTATATTTTATATTTAAGTAAGGCATCACAAAAAAAAGTCTCTGGAACCGTATTAGCGTCATCATTAATTGTGTGATCCATCCAGATTTTTTCAAATTATATAAATACATGTTTTGTTGCATTTTTAATCGATTGAGTCGATGCAAAATGAATTGTGCAATTGATCAAATCCTTTTAAAGCATTGTTCAAAAATAGTTTGTGTATTTTTTACTGACCTCCAACAGACTTGGATACAATTAAGTGCGTTTTGACTGTCATGGAGTCTCCACCAGAGGGAGCCCCGGTGTTAGCCCGAGGTATTCGTGGTGCCAGTGACCACTGCAGTGGAAGGCATTCATTCCATTTTTCCCCTCGAAAAGGAAAAATAAGAAGTAATGCATCAACTTCAGTGTCAGTCTGACTTTGCTCTGCTAATGTGAAGAGTATCCGACTTAATTTAAGATGGGAAACGCAAAGTGACTGTGATTCTTTGTGTGTGTGTGTGTGTGTGTGTGTGTGTGTGTGTCAGGCAGCGAGGCTCACAGTTAGTCAGGTACTGAGGACAGTCGGCTGCAGGATCCGACGACTGTTGATCTCCTTCAGGGGGTTGATTCTGGCTGTAGGGCTCCGTGATGGCAGCGTGCAGGTAGGACAGGGAAAGAGTAGTGTGTGTGTGTGTGTCTCAGAATCAAAATAACACACACAAGTACAGCAAGTATGCAGTGTTGCTGTCTCCGTCTCATCGTTCAGGCCCGGTTTAAACACTGACCATCTCATTCTTTTAAGCGACTTGTTAACTCCCTTGCTAGTGGTATTTAAAACAACTGTTTCCCTCCCTGCCTCTCTATATTAGCCTGCTTTTATATGTGTTTATTTTTCTTACCAAACACCCGCAGGCATTTTGCTGACTCCAGAAATCCTTGAGCCGCATGTGTAAAGCTCGTCAAAGAGTTCCCTCTCAGGCTTTGAAACTTAGGTCTCAGTTCGTGGAGCTCGACAAACATGGCCGGCGTGCCCCGAGGCAGACATTTCAACCCTCTCCTCCTGAGATGTAAATATTTTAGTAGCTGGTAAAATCCCAGGCGCGCTGGGTCTCTCTGTTTTACTTTACAGGTACCTTGCTGGACTCCTTTCATTTTTAGCATTTTCACATGAGATTCCTGTGCTTTTATCAGCTTTTTACAGCATGTTGACTGATTGTTTTTGAATGACTTTCACTGATTTATTGTCGTGACATTCACACAGTTGGAGACTCAGCTGTTGCAAGGGCTTAATTTGAGGGGGTTTTAAAAACATTTTTTTTTTCATCACTGGATAGATTTATCTGCAAGTTAATTAGAAAAATGGAAGTCTTTGATTGAAGTGCTGCAAAAGATTTTATACCTTAATTAGCATTCTTTGTCCTTGATAATTAGAATACATTTATTTTAGTGGTGGAATGAACTTCTGTTAACAGAGCGTTATCCATGTCTGATATTTGTCATGACATGTTTTATTGCTGTTAGCGAGAAGCTAACACATTAACAACACTAGATCCTTCATCAGTGTTTTACTGAGGCACAGAGGGGTTTTGAGCCAAACGCTAAAATCAGCATGCTAACAGCTTCTCAATGATAATGCTATCATGCTGATGTCTAACAGGTTTGTGACAAAATGCCTTTTAAGGGATAAACAAAGTCATCCCAGGGGTTAACTGATGAATGTCAAAAATCTCAAAGATTTGATGGCAATCCATCCAATTAGTTGTCGAGAGATTTCGGTCCGGCTCGGAACCGTTTGGTGCCTAAGGCAAGATTTTAGCTGGTGCTGCTTGCAGCCTATTATGTAGTTGGGTTGTGTGTTTTTTTTTGTTTTGTAATATTTTGATTTACTTGTGATAAAATGGCTTCAGTAAATAGCAGTTATAGTAATACTATTACTTAGTTATACTATACTATATACTATACTGTTCTGAATTCGTTTTTCTCCCCTTAATTGGGCCGCCCGTTTGGATGGATGGAGCCCCAACACTCGCCCGTACTGCCTTTGCCTCGGGCTGCCTCTGAACTGAGCGATCACTCATCCGTCAGTGTTCGCAATCATCCAGTCAACCTTTCTAGAGGGCATTCACCAAATCTCTCTCAAAACCAGATTTAAGGGCTATCAGAACCTATCTCCGTGGCCTTGACCGGACTGAATGGACTCGCACCCCTACTTTCGTTTTGATGCGCTTATCACCATCGAGCCAGCAGCAGCTCCTCTCCCTCAACGTGTGACGTTTGAGTATCAGGATTTTTCAGTAAACTTTCTGGGGCACTTTTTTTTCCTCACCGAGTTTACGTTGGAAAACATGGCTATCATTTGAAGCTCACATGGATAATCTCAACACTGATTTCTTCCATTTCTTTTTACTTTACGCACAAGTATATGCATATTCGATGGATTTTGTATTTGTGTTTTTTGAGTGGAAATTTTCAACAACTATTTGATGCATCCATGAAATTTGACTTTAAGCACCATCATCTGTTCATGCATTCAAACACTGCGCCTATTAAAGTATCACAGGGCCCCTAGCACGGCTGCATACTCTTGCTGCTGTTTATTTGGATACATATGGTGCTACGGTTTGTTTCTTCCTTCCAGGTGTTGGAGGTGCCCTCCGGGAAGCTCCTCGCCACTCTGCTGGGACACACCAAGACGGTGCTGCACTGCCGGTTCACCCAGAACGGCCAGACACTTATCACATCCTCCGAGGACTCCACCATAAGGGTAGACTAAACTCCTCTCCTCCCCCCAGTGGCTCCCTTCCCCTCTTTCTGCTCTGTTTGCTCCCATTCATCATTCCTTTCCCTCGTCCTCACCACCATTTCTTGCCTAATTCATGGCGTGATCTTTCCCCTCCTCCTCCAACCTGCTCCCATCTATCTTCTCTGCTATCGATTCTTCTTCTCCCCCCATCCCCATTCCTCACCTTGAGTAAAACTGCTTACTCTGCTGAGTAACTCATCCTCAGTGTTTCACGTCTCTGTGGTGTTTTCACTTTGCCCCACCTGTTACACTCTACCAGCTCCTCTGTCTGCCTCTCCATTCTTCATCCCCCTCTTTTGTCTCCCGTCCTTCCTTTCTCCCTGTCTTTGCCTTCAGCTATGCCGTCCTCGATAGCTCTTTATCTCTTGCGTTGGCCGTGTGCAGCTGTCTGTGTTTATGTGCGAGCGTGCATGTGGATTTTCAGGGCCGTTACGGTCTGTCAACCCCCACCGTTCATGCTCCGTCGCTCATTTCCCCTTTCCTCTCATCTCCTCCTCCTCCTCCTTCATCTTTTCTTTTTGCTGACAGACCATCCACTGCAGCACTTCTTTCCCCCCTCTGACAACGCAGCACCTTGTTCCGTATTCATGCGGCGGCCCGCCGACGCCATCGCTATTCTCGGACCGTCCGCCGCTCATTCAGAAGCTATTCAAATTCAGGCTGTTTGACATGTGCTCGCTAGGAAATGGAAGTGTGTATTTAGATGTTAATGCAGACGCAGAGTGAATGTAAAGTGATTTAATGACACGGACGTTGGCTAGTGATGGATTCTAACCTTTGGGCCGATGACAGATTCTATTCAGATGGAGAAAAGGTGCAACGTTGTACACGAGGGCGCAATTGACAGGACAATCTGGATGATCCTGCCTGTCCTGCACCCGTCTTTGAGCTCATTTACCTGCCTGTCATAAAACAAGCACTCTGCAAACAGATGTGCAGGAGTTTTAACAACAAAATGACAACAAATAACTTTATTATTATTAGAAATATGCCTCTTGTCATGATCTGCCATTAACTTTTATTACAGATATAATTAAAGTCAGAGACGGTCGAGTCTGTCAGCAAGAAACGCGTTTTACATCATTTATCTCTTTTCAGTCACAACTGGCTGATAATTCCTGACGGCAACTTTGATTTCAATTTCCCCCGAAACATTTTATACGAAATAAATAATTTGCAGTGTTCAGAAGGCACTATAATCATATTCTGGGTTATTAAATGTTGAATTCACAGTCAGAATATCAATACATACAGGCGCAAAATTCCAAAGAAATAATTAAAAGGCATTCTGCCAGCAGAAATACAAGAGTGCAAGTTGTTAAACAGGTAACAGACTAAGGGGAGAAAACAATGCTGCTCTGTCAGTGAGAACTGTGTCTCTGTATTAGTATTAGAACAGTGCAAATGTGTTCAGACACAAATCCATCAAAAGTCTCTACAGCTGTGAACAGCTGATCCAGCTCATTTCCTCGTTTCCTCTCTCTAGTCTGTATGAGTGGATCCTAGAAGTAAAAAGCATCAGTTGCTAAAAGATTCCCGTTCTCCGTTTCCCCCTGCAGGTGTGGAGGTGGCAGTCCGGGGAGTGTAAAGTGCTCCAGGGTCACAAGAGACAGGTCAGATGCTTCTCACTGCTCTCCACCTCGGCCGATGACGTCAGACTCATGTCCGGGTCCTACGACGACACCGTCAAGGTGAAGCTCACACGTAGGCTCACGATACATTTAACAGCAGCATGAAATCAAATACACAAAATGATATCTTGCTTTTTTTTTTTTGGGGGGGCTCACTATTAGATGTGGGACATAGAAAGCGGAGAGAAGCTGCAGGACATCAAGGATCATTCGGGAGCCATCCTGTCCTGCCACGTCTCGCCAGACGGACGCCTCTTCGCCACCACTTCTGCTGACAAGACCGCTAAGGTTCAACACTTACACGCGCGTCCTCATGGGATGAGGCATGGCTGTTTGTGCTGCCAGTAACAACGTGACCTATTACACATCCGCGTCTTCCCTCGAAACCTCCTTCTGAACTCATTACTTACAGCACATACACATGGACGCGTTGCTGCGGGCAAGGGACCTTAGAGATTAGTGTGCAGCAGATGGGCCCCGGGGCCTGGTGAGCTGGCTGCAGGTCAGTCTGTCCTCTTACACCCACGTCCAGTGATCATTTAGCCTGGAAACAAAACCCACCTTCATGTCTGGATGTAGTTGCTGCCAGGTTACCAACACCGCTGCGCTTGACTTTAGCGTGACTTTGACAGACTCAGTGGGCTGGAGGTGTGTTTTTTAACCTTTCCCCAAGCAGTTCTAATATCGTTGCTGGTCCGACTCATCAGCTACAGAGAAAGGAGCTCCACAGTGTGTGCTGAACTGTGCCGAGACCGCATGCTCTTTGACTCTGGCTCCCTCTCAGTGTCGTTCATTTCCTTGGCTCATGAAAGCGGCGGCGGTTCCCCCCGTTAGAATTATACTTCTCCGTCCAATATTCAACCGCGGATGACAACTTCTGTTCCTGCATGTCCAGTATTAGAAACAATACAAAGCCACTCTCTCAGGCATTTGTTAAAGCAGTTGATGTCGAGCCACTGCCACCGACTTTCACACGGGAATTTGGATTCGGTGGACACTTACTGGAGAGAACAGCCACCGGGGTTGGCAGCCAACCTGGCTCCTGTCAATGGATGGTCGTGAGGCAGAATGTGTGTTTTATGGATTTGGCAAAGATGATAATTGAGGTGTGTGTGTTGTGGGGCTGGTTAGCAGCCAGTCACATAGTCGAGTAGGGGCTTTGGTAGCTCCACACACAAACATGAAGTCCCCAGTCTCCATCTATCTAGAGGTCAAACCAAAAGGCTCAGCCATGATGGTCTTTGTTGAGTTCTCTGTTGTGCTCATTCCTTTCTCTCCACCTCTCTCTCCCTCTTTTTCTTTCTTCTTCTGCTGACCTTCACATGAATTGGACTGTGTGTGCCGACATAGTTAGCCCAGCTGCCAAAAGAAGCGTCTAATTATGAGCTGTGTTATTTTCTGTGCGGCTGCAGGATGTGACCGGGGTAAGGCAGCGACACAGAGGGAGGGAGAGAAGGAGGGGAGGAATGGAAAGAGAACAATGGATGAGGGACAGAAAAGGAAATCCAAACGGAGTTGAGCGAAAAGAAAAGCCAGATCACTCATTAGCGGTTTCGTCATCCCGCTGCAGCGCTGAAACAACATTAGATTATTAACTCCTGTGTCTCTCCATGAGACCTATTAACGGGTGATGACTGGTTTGAGCCGCAGAAATGAAACATCTTGTTTTTTTTTTTTTTGCTTGTTACTCCCAGGTTTCTGCTGCTGTGTTGATATTTATAATTACATTTAATCTACAGTATGTCACACTCCAAGAGGAGTTCATCCCGTTTAGCTGCCCTGTGTTACAGAAACAGCCAGCCAGGGGGGGGGGTTACTCACCTCAGTTCTATTACAATGTGAAAAGTAAATGTATCTTTTTTTTTTAATTTACTTTTTTAATGTCATTTTCAGCCCATATGTTTGCTTTTCAGTCCTCTTGATGCGTTGCTTTCTGCTCCTAGTTGTGGCACTGTGAGTCCTGGCAGTGTGTCCACACACTGACCGGCCACCAAGACTGTGTCCGGAGCTGCCGGTTCTCCTGGGACAGTCGGCGCCTCGCGACAGGAGATGACAACGGAGAGATTCGGGTGCGTATCCAAAACATTTAGCCTTTTCTGAAAGGTAGAAGGAGCAGGAATTCTCAAAAATAGTCCCTCTCAATCAGCACTTATGCCCCACTGGAATATGTAGCAGCATCTGTATCTGCAGAGACCCTGACCTCTGCCTATATTTTCTTATTTCGCTAATTTCAGGATGATTCTGGGCATCAACCTAAAAATCAACCAGGTGCCAGATCTTAAGCATCCGTCCAAGTGTAAGCTGCTAAAATGGCAGACACAGCACTAAAAATATGCAGATATAGCAAAGCTAGAACCACAACCGACAACTCCTACTCATTCTGCCTTTAACCTTTTGTATTCCTTACTATCGGTTGCTGATGTAGGAATTCAGGCTCATTAGGCATGTTCTGCTGTTGCATTGTTGGAAATCAAGCTCATGAATTGAAGAAAATGGGAAGCAGCGTTTAATCCTTATAACCGTTATGAGGTAAATGAGGTAGTTAAGAGAAGAGCAGAGGTGTTGATGGAGGTAATTTGGAAGAAAGTACAGAGGCTGCGGATGAGGTGAGGACAGACTTCCCACTGAGCCTCCTGCCTCAAGACACTGGAATCAGTGCGTCCACTCGGCTCGTATGAAACCATCTAATTGTAACATACAAAAAAACGCAATTACTGCAGTCAACACTTATACCAGAGATCACCCGTAATTACAGTAAATCTCATCACTCATTTAGATAAAGTGCTTTACTAAAACACCGCGATTGCTGCAGCGCACGGAGAAGAGATGAGAGGAAAGAAAGGAGGCAGGGTTCCTCCTTCGGTGGGGGGAGCGTTACGCTGGAGGAGGCGCAGGTTGTGTGAGGAAGTTGGGATGAAGGGAGCAGGAAGAGGAGGAGATGTCTGACAGTGGGAGGTGAAGGAGAGGACTCGGGCTGCCAAATTGGCTCCCCAAGGCTTCGGAATCTGCAGCGCTTGTACACACACACACACACACACACACACACACACACACACACACACACACACACACACACACACACACAGTAAATGAAAAGTTTGTCTGTGCTAAAGGCGGAGCGGAAGATTTGCTCAGCCTTTCAGTCAACAAGGGGTTAATGCCCTCTGGTGGCCTCTGAGCTGAACTGCTCCATTATCTAGAAATGGACGAATACATCAGATCCAATTACATAAACCACACTGAAATCTCACCCCTGTTTCTATGGAAACAAATGTGAGTCATTCCGCGCAAAAAAAGCATGCCAAGTGTTAAATATAGCTGTATGTGTGATGTGTCACTGTCAAATGGACATGGCATGTGAACAGTTGCATAACAGCTGCAATCGGCATGACGTGCCGCACAACCGTCGTTTCATTGTATGTGAGGTGCCTCATGGGTAATTTCTCATTTCGATTTGCACTTTCTACCCGTGGAAATTCTCTTCATTGTCCATTTCATAGAGCTTGAAGGTTGACCTTTAGAAATACTAGAAGTCTGATGGGAAAAAAAACTATTCTGACCTTCACACACTGATGATGTTTAGTCGTTATCATGTGACCTAAGGAGGGGTTTTAGTCACATTTGATGCCAGAGACCATCCTGGAGGAAAGAAGGGAGGTTATGAGCTCACCTCATATATGACCACCTGTCCAAAATTCCATACTTGGGTCATGTGATGATAACAGATTCTGAGATTCTGATTCAGGCCACAATAAGTAACTGAAAGTTAGTCGACTTTGTGGAATTTATTTATTTATTTGTGCCAGTAGCTTGTTTTTCACAGCACAGGCAGCCAGATATGTAAATGCCAACACAAGCTAGCATAAAACCAAAATAATATTCAGTAATAATGTTAAATATGCAGTTTTTTTTTATCTGTTGATGGGGTCTTGAGTGTTTTAATTTGCATAGTTGGTTTTCTTTGTTGTATATTGTGATATTTCCTCCATGATTTGTGTATAATTTACGGCTGTCCATCACAGCTCTGGAGCGTCAAGGACGGCTCTTTGCTGAAGATTTGTTCCCGCGATGGTAAACGTCATGGACTCGCTCCACGGAGGCTGGGTGACCGACCTGCACTTCTCCCCAGACGACTCTCTCCTGGTCTCAACTGGCGGCTACATCAAGGTATGTCAGCACACACCGAGTCCTCGGACGGTTACTCAAAATCCACGTCGGTCGTACGGACTCGCTGGGAAGTGGAGGGTTTTCAAAATGACATTAGATGTACATTATTTGGGATTTTATGCCTTCATTAGAGAATCAACAGGAGAGCGATGACAGAATATTATGAGCAGAGAGAGAGATGGGGAATAATATGCAACAAATGCCTCCAGCAGGATTTGAGTAGCAATGATGTGGTTTATAATCACCTTTTTTCTAGAGATTATTTGGGCAGAAATTTGCCTTCCTTTGACAAATAAGTCCTTAGCCAGGTTCAAACCAGTGTTCCAGTTTCACAGTATGCATATTAAACCTACTACCAGGTTGCACTGTTAGAAATTTTAATTAATTGCAAGATGAATGGATGAATAGATAGATACCTAAATACTTACTTAATTTATCCTGAGTAGCATATACAACATATAAAATACATTAATATATAAATGTGAAAAGTAAAACAGTGCGAATGGTCAAGTTCAAATTGTTCATAAGGCTTGCTTAGCCAGGCAGGCATGCAAGTATTAAATAATGAAGTTGAAGTAGTGTTTTTGTGTTGCAGTGCAGATTGACCTCTAAATACATGACTGCAATGTATCTACTGTATCAGAATGTAACAAAATGCATTATGCAACAGACACAGTTGGCACCTAAATGCTCGTTCCTCGTCCTGCCCACGCCTAAACTTCAGTATGAACTGTACACACGAAGTCCGCAAAGTTATGCAGCATAATTCACTCTCCTTTTTGTTGTTTTTTCAATAATACGTCCTTGTTTGTGTGAGAGAGTTGTTGGTTGAGATGCACCTCAGTAAAAACAATAGAGAAATGCCCCAACATGCACCTCTGTTGCATTAAAGGAGCAGGTTTACATAAAGCACCTGATACCCGAGGGAGTGATATCAATGCCTTTTTTGTGACGTGACCGGAGTAGTGTGTGTGTGTGTGTGTGTGTGTGTGTGTGTGTGTGTGTGTGTGTGTGTGTGTGTGTGTGTGTGTGTGTGTGTGTGTGTGTGTGTGTGTGTGTGTGTGTGTGTGTGTGTGTGTGTGTGTGTGTGTGTGTGTGTGTGTGTGTGTGTGTGTGTGTGTGTGTGTGTGTGTGTGTGTGTGTGTGTGTGTGTGTGTGTGTGTGTGTGTGTGTGTGTGTGTGTGTGTGTGTGTGTGTGTGTGTGTGTGTGTGTGCAGCTCTTGCTTATTGCCTTCACTTTTACAGGAGATGGGGTCACAGAGCGGGCAGTCTCAGCTGTGCTCTGATTGGCTATTTGCTGGGCAATGATGTAATCCTCGAGGGAGAGCAGTTCTGATCGATGAGGCTTTATATCTCCGATTACTCCCGATGCTGTGTGTGGGGTCGTGTTGCGTGCGCGGACGTGTGCACGCGCGCCTTTGTTTGTACCTGCCTGTGTGGGTCGACAGAGATGTTGCTGTGGAAGGCAGCGGTTGCTCCTGCCGCGCAGGCTTTTTATAGACAGATGGCCAAATGAGCGTCCTAATCTCGTCTACAGCAGAGTCCTGTTGGCAAGATCGTAACGCCTGGAAATGAGCTCAAACTTAATGAGAGCCTCGTGTCTATCTTTGACTTAATACCGTTTCCTTTTATGTATTTTTATAGTGTTCGGACTCAGATTGTCAGAGAACTCCCAGCTACACAAAACGCATAATTTTTCCTCGAGATGCACAAAGCACACGCAGTTTAAAGGGCAGAGCAAAAAGCCCTCAGTAGGCTATTAAAAAGAAAGATGAGGTGCTGGAAAGAGCACCAGGGGCCGTAGCGTGACATCACATGTGAGAGTAGAGGGTTGGAGGTCTGAATTTACTGCCTTTCTTGCAACAGAGAGCGTAAGGTGCTGCTTGAATCGATTGTGAAGCACACAAGCCGACTCAGGAGGTAGATAACAGGGGCTGCTCTTGGCTGGATTACAGGATGTCCCAAAATGTTGTCATAATAAATGTCCATGATTATGTAAATACATAAATGAAATCAATATTTTTGCTGAGCTCAAGTTTAAAGCAATCTTTCTACATTTTGGGAAATGTGCATATTTGCTGTCCTGCTGAGAGATCTCTACGCTAAATATGATTAAGATTAAAGGCGATTAGACTGCAAGCAGGGGGGAAATGCAAGCCTGACCAAAGTTTATATATTAGATATTTATATATATATATATATATATATATATATATATATATATATATATATTTATATATATATATATATATATTTATATATATATTAAGTATTCTTTCCAATGATTAGTCTGAAGTAAAATTGGTACATTTGGTGTTTCTTTGCTATTTGCGACCCTTGCAGTGCTTTTCATAGTGTAGATTTGTTCCCCTTCTTACCCTTTAAACTGTTACAGCCATTGAAGCCCACTAATATACCCATTGATCTGTTTATATAGTAGTAAACGTCACAGACAGCTTTGCTTGATACACTAATGTAGCGCTCACCGGCTTCGTTTTCATCACGACAGTCATAATTATTCTGGGAATCGCTCCATTACTCTGTTTTCTTCTGCTCCCTCGTCAGCAAGCCGTGTTGACTTGATGGATCAGCATGTGGATGTGAGGAGCAGTGATGGATTATCATGCCTGTCTTTGAGGGGGTGGAAACCCCCGTCCCCCCCGAGCTTTGATTGATTAATCGTACTGTGTGTCGGCCGGACAGCTATGAGAGGCCATCCTGTCTGTAAGGTAATCACCATGACAGAGTGTGTATCTCCAATGACAGATAATATAGCCTGCAGATGAGGAAGCATGATAATAATCTAAGTGTCTGTCTGTTTTAATGATTATCGCCAAGGTGTGTCTCCATGCTCGCCGGTTTTTGCATCAGACACAGAACCATAACCCTTAAAACAGACATTATATATAAAAAAATAAGAAATAGCTGTTCCATGTTTCCATGAAAATGGGATTTCCACATAAATATCAAGCACCAATGTGCCCAAGAAAAAGATCTCCCGACGTCTAAATAAATTATGGAGCGTTAATTATTTTTCTGTCAGTTTTGGGAAAAGCCTTGGCAACCATCTGAATGTCTTCATAAGGGTATTTGCTTTGTGTTCATCCTCAGCTGGTGTGAGGGAGAGTTTTCATTATGGAGGATCAGTGGGATTGTATTAAATGTGCGTTTGGATCATAGATGTAGACTGATTGATATTGAAATTTGGCTTGAGCATTAGAATAGCTCTGAACAAATGGCTTTGCTTCGGTGGTACAAACTTCTTTTTCTTCTTCTGAGAAAGTAGAAACTAGTGATTAGAATTCCATTTTACCACATGATTTGATAAAAATGTAATATATCATGTTGAAAATGAAGATAAAACATGAACGCAACATCTTTATTATGTGAACAAAGCTGCTGCGTGCTTTCTTTATATTCCTGCCACTGTAATAGCAGAGTGTACATAGCATAATAACTGAAGAAAAACACAGATGTACCAAATGAGTTCAAATTGCTGCACTTCAGCTCCCAAGACTTGAATTAATTCAATATTTTGCCCCGACTTACAGTAACCTTTTTTTTTCTATCATGATATACTTTTGTTGGATCATATATTTTTCCAGAAATAATTGCGTCAAACAATGTTACTGTTATTTTATGCCACTGAAATAATGATAATATACTGTAATAGCATGACAAAAATGCAAAAACACCCTTTCAAAGAGCAATTAACTTTAAATTCTTAAGAAAATTCAGATATTCGACTTGGGGAAACCCTTCTGTTTATTCTGATGTCATGTTGGATAAAATGTTGGTTTCATTCACATGTAAACACAACTAGTAATATCACGTTCAGCAAAAATGATGACGGTCGTGCGATATTGCAACAGCGATATCGTAATTTTAGGGAGAAGTGTGAAAAACTACTTTTGCATTTAAAAAAAGCCGTCTGTGCCATTATTTGCTCTTCTTTCAATGAAAAATATTCTCCAGTTCTGATGTAACTGATGCTTATGCAGGATCTTACTATTGTTAATAAAACAAACAATAAAACAAAAATGTATACAGCTATTAAATAGTAAATGTTCTAAAGGTTTCATTGTGTATTTGAGAGTTAAGATTTTCTACTAACGGGAGACGGAGGATTCAGTCCTACCTTTATTAGACGGCACAAATGAACAATAACCTATAGCTCTGAGCTCCAGTGAATTGTTTTTGAAGAAAAAAACAAACTAGAGTTTATAGACTGTGGCAAATCTGTTTTGGGGCTGTTTGTAAATACCAGCAAGATAAGGTTAATTTAGATTATGTGTTCACGTAAAAACAGCCATTTAACCATCCCTTGTGTAATTCCTACAATGAGTATTTCATTGATTGTAATCTAGATCCACTGAAATAGTCTCCTTTTCCTGAAATGCACACCACAGAGAAGAGGCATTATGTCTTCTGCAAGACAAATACTAACTATAGCATATGTGAAGTATGCACCAGTGCTCTTTGCTGTGACGTTATTCTTAAAGAGAACTGCAGGAAAAATCGATAGAATGAGCAGAACAGGGCAACGAAGGCGTCTTTCTCTTCTCTCCGTGTTATTCAGTGGAGATTTTCACTTCTCCGATCTTCTCTGATCACAGCTCTAAACATCAGAAGCCCTTCTGCGTGATGACTCAGTGTGTTGCTGCTGCTGCCGCCGCCCAACAGGATGATGTTGTTATTGGTTGCATAAGAGCAGGGGAAGTGACAGCGGGTGATGTCTCCCATGGTTCTCCCTTACTTGATTGGTCAGTGTGATGCAACGCGATGTTGGTAGCGTGAGGAGTCCTTATTGTTTGCCTCGTTCTATTTGTCTCTTTGGCTCCCCGTGTGGATGTGATGTCTTCTTGTTTGTCCCTGTGGCTTTTTTTTTTTTTTTTACTCGTCTCTGTCAGTAGTCCTGCCTTAATCATCTCTCTAGCCCCTTTTTTAAAAAAAACAAAATGTTCATCCCCGCCTCTCTTGTTCTCACTGTTTTATCACTCCCTCCCTCTCTGTTTGGTCGGGCGAATGGTGTGATGTAATTAAAAGCAGCAGGATATTGTGTGGGGGGTATATGTGCTTGTCCAATCCCCTGTTGCGTGTAGGTACCTGTGTAGAGTGTTTAATTAAACGTCTCTTTATCTTATCACAGATTTTACACTTTAAATAATACAAACGCAGCTTTGTAGTGGTGCATTTGGTTGTAAGATAAGTGTGTGTGTGTGTGTGTGTGTGTGTGTGTGTGTGTGATGAAGCGGTGTGGTCCAGCCCTCTGACAAAGGCTCTTACATCCTGCACTGACTCCTATCCGACCCCTCTTCCCTCCTTCTGCTCCGGGTCTTGCCAGGAAAACCCTGTACCTGTCTCACACCTGGCCTTGAAGCGCACACACAGACAGCCCAAACACACTCTCCCAACAGCGATGAGACAATCTGTCACAGTGCCATCATCCAGGAGCGAGGCGGCTGGTGTGAAAAAGCTCATCCCGACTCCAAACACACCTGGAGGACTAGAGTTATTCACACCAGGTCGCCACGTTGCAATCAGATATATATACTGTAGATATGGACATCGATCTTTCTAACCGTGCCTACTTATACATTATGAACAGTCTCTCAGATTCAAAAGTGTCTCTCCTGAGCGAACAGAAGGCTTGTCCTTATTCTGCCTGGATCGATATCTCTGGGCACTAGTTGTCAAAAGCCAGGCTGAGGCGCCGTCTCATCAGCATCCTAATTTGTTCAGCGAATCCCCCTGTTTCACTTTGATTGGACTCACCGATGCAACAGTCATGCCTTGATTCTTTTTTTTTTTTTTTAAGTCTACAATGTTGGGAGAGCAAAATCTATCTATACCGGGCAGCTCTCAGGGTGTGAGATTTCTGTAACTGTGTATATGTGTGGGAGCATGGTGATGGTGAGAACTACATTTAGTTTTTAAGGTGCTAGCACTGTAAAAGTCCCCAGTCTACCTGGTTTGGTAATAAACTGCTGATGTTACAGCAACTCCTTGGCTGTTGAATGTGTCACCTCCGTCAGTGATGAGAGAAAGAAACATATTAGTCAGGGGAAATGTGTGAACTCGCTGTACCTGCCGTCCTCCAAGGACTGTCGCTATGGAAATATAATAATATGCCTTTCATACCAGCACCGCGTGCTGAGATGTGACCCCCAGGGGGAGCTCACACCTCGTTTCAAAGCATTAATGCGGTGTCAAATGTGTTCTTCCGGCGGTGTCAGCTGGTGCGACCTATGACGAGCTGATCGACCTCTCAGCAGTCATAGGCCTGTAACTGCATCCTGGTGTCTTCTACGTGTTGCCTGTGGAGACTCTCAAACGATGTTCTAGGATGATACTTTTGCTGTGTTTATTGGGGAGTAACTGCCATCAACGGCCCAATAGCACCCCAAAATGAATGGCAAAATCAATTATTTGATTAAATGAGATTAAATTGAACTTACTCGCCGAGATGTTTCTTGGCCCATCTGTCAGCCTCCCTTCCTACGTGCTTCCTCCAGAGCAAGGGGAAAGAGCAAATAGCGTAATTCTGCTTAGTCCTTTTTACTTCCGCACATATTCCGTATCATAGCAACCAGCTAAAAACGCGATTTGTCTCCGAAGCACCGAGCATTTTCAGAAAAGAGCCTGCTGTTTTCAGCTGGGTGGGAATAAAATCTTACAGTATGAATCTGAAGGACATCATAGAGTTTCTATGCACCATACACTTCTTTTTCTTCCCTTTTTACAGTTGGCAGCAATGTGCTGTGACAGCAGCGTGCTTGTAGCGCACACGTGATGTGCACGCTAGTAAATCACAAGATTAAAAAAAGAACCTGAGCTGCAGGTTCATAGATGGTGTTCAACAACATAAAAGAACATGTCGACTCTTAACTGGAACAGAGGCGTCGCACGGTTGCTTTTTCTTATTCGCTTTCATGTTCCCACACTGACATCCGTAGCACACGCACACATCTCCAAAGCGCTTCTCCCCAGATGGATGGGAGTGTTTTAGATGACAGTTCTCTCCTGCCACCAGTGTTGTCAGACATCACTTATCAGCCGAGCCTGCGACGGGAGGAGAAGGGACGCGATGTCACCTTATCTCACCTTCCTTCTGTCTCCGAGTTCCCACCAGACATCATCCCTCTGTGTTCTCCTCTAACTTTATCTCTCCGTTTCACACCTACATTTGTTTTTTTCTTGTGTTTTTTTTTTCTCGTGTTGCTGTCATTTTTCTTTGCCTGTCCACTCTTGGTTGAAGCCACCCTCCCTCGCCGGAAACTAACGCTCCCAAGCTATTCAGATTTTCCACACATGTGCGCTGCGGTTCTTCCTGTGATGCTGTTTTTAAAACGATGCTTACTTTGTACAGTACGTCGGAGATTTCTGTCGCTGTGACGCCCCCCCCCCCCCCAGTTGGTTTACGTGTGTGTTTGTCCCTTTAATGTAGCAGGTACCTGGAGGTGTTGATCGCCCCACTATCATTGGGTTCATCCACACACTCGGCACCCAAGCAAACACACACCTACACCACTGATTTCTGATGTTTTTGAGTTCACTAACCAATTCTTTATTGAAGTAAAGGTAGAGGTAGCTGAGATGGTATGTTTGCTCATGTTTGGTCATAGTCTGTGCAGATTTTGTTGGCTTTTTTGGCGATACGGAGAGTGTTGATGAGTTTCTTGCTTCCGCTTCGTCAGAGGAATTTTTGCGATCCCCGCACAGAAGGTGCAGCTTGATTGCCCTAGTTGGAGGCAACTCGATCGACTTTAAATCTCCCATGCAACATCTTTTCCTCGCACCACAATCAGCACTCCTGCAAACAGACCTACACCACTGATTCAACGATAATCACATTTTACCTTGAGCGTCCTAACCCCATCTTTATTTAAATAGATGACCTATTATTTGCCTTCAGCCTGCGTCTCTCTGTCGCGACTTTAGAGCCGTGACATCACCCATCAGGTCTCAGCCTGTCTCTCTCTGAGCCTGACGACGGCCCAGCGGGTGATGAACTGTTGCAGCCAGTCGTCACTCTAAGCCAGAGTAGAGCAAAGCGGGGAAGGGCAGCGAGACGTGATGAGATGCAGGAGCGAAGGGTTGGCTGACCTTCCCCGAAGAGACGTTTGATGGACGGAGAATCTGTCAAAGATTAAGAAACAGTTGCACAGCAGCGAGCAGTACAGGGACTGAGAGAACGGGACAGCGATCGCCTCTCTGAGGGATGAATGGGGTATCGAGCAGTCAAGATTCTTGTATAATGAGATTGACGAAGCCATAAGTAAATGTGTCTCCGCTCTCCCGCGCTGGCAAAGACCCCGCTGCTTTCTCTCGAGGCTCAACATCAGTCAGTCCAAGTATTCATTTGTCTTTCTCACGCTGGAGTTATGTTGCCTCCATCCTGTTCCACAAGTCAGCAATATAACTTTATGCATATGCAAGATTTTTTTGGTTGGAACTGGCAACAAAGCGGGCTGTTTGTTTTGTGATGTAGCATCAGAACAATGAAGATTGAACAGACATCAGTCGCTGTAGTTCATGTTTTAAACCAGACAAATAAGACACTTTGCCATCTGTTTTTTTGTTTGTTTTTTTTAAACAAGGTTACCTCGACCCAATAGTTACTCCACCCCTTCGATATAAATAGTGAAAAACTCCCCCCAAAACCCTCTAACAGGTAAAAAAAAAGAGTGGATGAAATATTAGGAAGAGGAACAGCAACTTCTGTCAAAATAGAATAATCTTTTAAATCCACAGTACGACGTGTAAGGGCAACAAAAAAGTGTATGAATTTAGTTTGGCAGTACTACCTCACTGCAGTTAAACAGCTAAACAGCTACAGTGTTCAAATATATTCAGAGAGAAGGACCCCTTTCCCCCCTTGGAGTAAAACTCCTGCTTACACAGACCATATTCAACTACACCCATGTACAATTTTATGAAGTAAGAAATGTCACTTTTACACTCCAGATTTACCTCAACATTTCACTTCTACTGCTCAAACTATATGTCAAAGCCACCGGCACAAGCTTGTAACAACGCATACATTCACATCCAAGTGGTTTGAGGAAAGTCATGGCAGCCGGCTATACTGTAAACTTGACCAGGACCCACAGACTACAGTTCTCCATTCATTGTACAGAACTGGCCTTAAAGGTGCTAACTGCGAATTTGTACGCATACCTATCAACATGGCCGTGGCAAAGCTAGCAGCTAACAGAGCTAACAGCAGCAGCAGTTTACCCCACTTTATCTTTACACCGCAAATAGTTGTTTCCTGCCTTATCAACGTCTCTGAATGTCAAATAGAGAACCCCGAACACAGGGCGGTTCATAAATAGTCCATTGATTTACTTTATTAATAGTTGCGTCAGTTCTTGTGGCGATCAGGGAGTTGGCTGACTTTCTTGTCTTCTCTTCTTGTTGTTCTTTTAATGTTTCAGCATCGCTTTGAAGAAAACTTTCCGAACACATTACTTGCAACGGCAATGACTGAATTCCCAAATAGGGTTCATTAACCTTTCATCTGATCCCCCGGCAGTTCTTTTAAACTTTTGCGCAGCAACATAAAGATCCCCCTCATGGGTGTTATCGCTGCTATATGTTGGTTAACGGGCTAGTTAGCTGATATTTGCACACCCACCTCCTTCTCCTTGATATCTGCACTCCCCCACCTCCTTCAGAATTGCTCCACAGATGGAAACAACACATTTTGATGACTGCCGCTTCTGAGGGGACGCGCATGTAAATGAGGCGGTGCAAACGGGCCACCGCGTCGGTTCAGGCAGCGTTCGCACTTTTGATTTCATTCGGCGCTTTTTTTCTCCTTGTCACGCTGTTTTAGAAGTAAGCACCCCGCAGTGCTGCTCCAGCTTAGCGGCAAGACCTGCCTCTAAAAATACCTACACACACTCGCAAGATGCAGAACAGCTCCTGAAAGTGCATTTATCTTCTCCCTCAGAATCTTATTGTTCCAATTTCCTCCCGTCGTTTTGTCTTCCGCTCGTTTCCGAGACGTCTCTTGAACACACGTTCCTTCCCTCGTGTGGTCAAAATGCACACAGATTGGATGTGAGGTCCTTGACTTTGTAGTCGTCAACTTCCGCGTGAGACAAATCGGGAGTGAAGAACTTTGAAAGAGTTAAGTTTGGAACAAATATGCCCTGGTTTCTGTGCTCTTGTTGTCAGGCTCGGGGTATAAACACAGGCTGGTGAAATATTTATCTGTCTCTAGAAGGCAGTTGTTTCCCCTGCGTTGCTCATTAAGCCAGGGTTAATTGTCTCTCTGGCTGGAAAAGAAGGGCCCTTTGTGTGCACACATCACACCGAGACACAATGAGGCAGCGTGGAGATGGGTGATGGAGGAGCTGGTGGGGATGTATGCTTTGTAAAAATGTGTGGATGCACACACTCAGGCTGACGTTCTCGTCCCTCCAGCTCTCTCTTTCCCCGACTTGCTTTTACACTCTTAGTCACAAACTCCTTTGCCTTTAATTCTCTTATTCTTTTTGCACACTTATTCTGCTGTTTTCTCACCAGAGTCGTTGATTTGATTGCCTGGAAAAAGTCGGAAACCTTGTGTTTTGTGCCGATAGAACGAGCGAGAGATAATGTGTTAATTAGTGTGTTCGAGGTGCTAGGTGGATTGTGTTGCCTATTCTCATGTAATTCTCGGCAAGAAAGCCAATAACCCGTTTACCTAAAATGTCAAACTAATCCTTGGGTGTTGGTGGCAAAAGTTGCATTAATGGAAAACTTGAAGGGAGCGGGACCTGCATAGTATAAAAGTATAAATGTGTGCCGCTATTCCATTAAAATAGGACAAAATAATTCAGTCGTCAGTACTGATCCAGTGAGAAAGAGCTCATCACTGTTTGTCTCCTTTCCCTGTATCATTTCTTGTGTTTCTTCCTCGCATTATCTTTTTTTACATTCTCATCTTTTTTTTTTCGCAAGCTCCTCGTTTCCCCACCAGCTCACTTTTTCTCGTTTCCCGTTCTCTTTTGATGTATCTTGTTCTCTCTCTATTACTTTCTTTTTATGGATCTCTTCCTCTGAGTGCCGTAAGGTGTGCGAGAGGAGGAAAAATAAAGAGATTTAATAACGAGCTCTCTAATCCAAGGACGCACAATCTCTGTTTCTCTTCAATTTCAGTTTTCCTTTTCCCTATATATATATATATATATATATATATATATATATATATATATATAAATCTTGTCACTTCTGTGATGATTAAGTGTTTGCCGGTGGAAATAAAGAAAGAAGGAGCGATGTGTAGGGGATTATCCGAGCATCAATATTTCAGTGGATAGAACCTTGGATGAATAATTCAACCTCAGTGTCGCACTGTTTCCCTCTCTGCAAGACTCTTGGCCTGGTCACACACACACAAACACTAAATCCCCACTTTTTCTTTCTGAAATAGAGGTGGCCTCAGAAAATCGCCCAGATCTACTCCAGCTGGTATCCCCTCCTGTCTCCCTGCATTGTGTGCCTGAGTGATTTTTCTTGATAAAGTGTAGAAACTGTACCTATTCCCGCTGCACTCTGTATCGGGGCTATTTATGTAAGCGGAAGATGAATTACTTCCCTCCTCCCCTTCTGAATAAACGCTACTCACACCTATGGCGTCTGTCCGGCCCTCGCAGGAACACACATGGACAGGTATTTCCATTCTGTAAGCGGGGCCGACTCTCCCTCCGATAACCTGAATAAGCAGACCTATTTAGCGCCGCCAGAGCGGTGGCGAGGGCCTGTCGGAGCAGATTTAGTGCTCCTGCCGCTGTTGAGCTGAAATGAAGCGGGGGGTTACTCGCGTTCCCGGCTTCCCCAGATGTGAGGTTTGAACCCGCGTGTATGTGAGAGGCAGCTTATCTGAGCACGCTGAATGGTGTGGCTTTACAGATAAGGGTTCAGTGACCAGAGGGTTCTGTCATTACGTTTACTCTCCGTCCCCTACTGCTGGTCTCTTCTTACTCTTTCCCAACATCAGTATTCATTATACTGCTAATATTTTTTGAATACTGAATATCCGAAACATACAATACAACCACAGCTTCTCCTCTCACAAATAGACGCCTTGTCACATGATACATCTCTGTCATGTTACCGTGGGGATTTAGGCTGCTATTTTAGTGTTTTTGTTTTGTCTCTTTTATCTTTTTTTACACGTCTGCTTGTGTATTATATTTAGAGATCCCCTGTTAATTGTTTTCTTTTCTCTTTGCTGTCGGTTGTATAGTGCCCTTTATGTTGTTGTTATTGCACCAAACTCTTCGTTAATGTAGAACAAAAAAGTGATCAAATGATCGTTTATTTTTAATAAAACAGTAATAATAATTCCACTGCATAGTTTAATTATGTCTCAACCCTGTTCACCATGTTTTCATCTGGGACTGGTGTGAATTCAATAAAGGAATTCAACAATGCAGGCTGTTATATACGGAATAATCTCCATGATAATATTTGCGTGACGGAAATTAGATTGTAATTTAAATGAAAATGCTAATGCATTCACTTCTCTTCTTGATGTTTGAGAGATATTTCCCTTCAACCATGAAGCAAAACCCAAGACAATCGCACAAACACACACATCGTCCTCTCAACACCACAACAGAAACGCACACGTACCGTCTAGTCATTTAACATTTAAAGCTCCCCCATAAATCACTGGTCCCACAGCGATGGTGTCGCTATCAGCACATCGGCTATCTGCTCCGAGGATAAGAGCCAGAGAGAACAAAACGTGCCGAGAGAGACTCATACTATGTGTCGCCGTTAGTCGTGATGAATGTCTTTTTCCGTTTCCAGCATTTTTACATCTTTAATCTGAGTTTGCACCTTTCTGCGTTCGCACGCCTTCTATCGTATCTCTCCCACGCGCACGTTCGTTTTCACTCATCTCTGCTTTTTCTTCATCTTGAACCAAAGAAATCTCACAGTTTCTTTATCCCTGCGTCTCCCTCTCATACAGAAATACTCGTCTCGTCACCGTCCTTTGGTGTAAATGATTCAACATGGTGATTTTACGGCCTTTCTCCCCCCCTCATAGTCGCTCTGCAGCTAACATCCTTTTTCACACTTCCTGTCCACACATTTCCCTCCATCCCACCGCCGAGACAACTGATGGGTTTTAAACATTTATTCTTTTCCCTCCATGCATCGCTCTGTTAATCCTTTTTCTAGACCCGGTTGGAGTCGTAGCTCGTTTTTTCCCTCCCCCCACTTTTTTTATTTTCTGTTTTGTCACTGGGTTTCATCATTCGTCTGTTGCTTTTGTTTGTCCTGGTATTCAGTGTTGTTGTTCCTCTACTCGTTCTCTCCCTCGTCTCAGTCTGTCTGTTTGGCTGTTTATTTCTGTATTTATACATGCAGGCATCCGACTGGTATTTCTTTGTCTTGGCTGTCAGCCCTCTCGCCAGCCGGCAGCCATTTTTCCTTCCATTAAGACGCCGTTACACTTTAAAGCAAACGTCTCTCTCTCTCCCTCCCTCCTCTGATACCTGCTCTGGTTCTATCCTCGTTCTACCCTCCACCTCTCTATCGATCTCACCTTTTTATCTCGTCTTGCTTTCTTCAGCCGGCCACGCGTCTCCCCCTCTCTCTTCATCTCGACACAACAATCCACATTCAATCTATATTTAATGACTTCACCAGAAAAAGTGTATATGTTGCTGCCTTTGATGTTCCGTGTTAACAACCTTCAAACCAGCCTTTTTTTAGGTCAACAAAAACATACATGAGTTAAGATTAAAATAGAGTTTGAAACAACGCTGTAGGAATCTGTGTGACCTTGAAAGGTTCTTTGCGCCGAATGAGATGAGATTTTTGTCTTTTTCATATTGTTAGCAATTGCCTCTTATCGAACATACCTGGAACACATATCTGTGTAAAAATACATTTGAGACGCCCCTCCTAGCCTGAAAATACAGCAAGAAATCTGCAAACACCAGCTTACATTGCATGAAGTAAAATCATCCACATTAATGGAGGAATGTGAAACAAAAAGACGTTTTGAATCTTTACAATGTGGAAAAAGTCTACGTCAAAATCCGAGATGCTGCAGCCGTTGCTGCTGCATATCATCACTATGCAGTTGTTTTCCATCTGTTTCTCCCTCTGTGTATCAAAGACCTCATGCAGTGAGTCCAGTAATCTTCAGAGGGTGTTGTCGAAATAGCTCACAAAACAATGATTAATTATGTTTAGCCCCGTGATTCAGTGTCTGTTTATATCTATGAACCATGTAGAAACACGACATTAATTAGTTTGACTAAATGTTCGCTTTTAAGCCGCATTACGGTGCTGTATGCATTAATGTAAACCGATACGATTTATATAAAATTCAGTGAAGCAGCCTCTAATCGCACTTATATTTATAGTGATTTTCATCCCTTGCTGTTTTCCTGCCTGATTCCTGGGTGATTCTAGTGAAGGGCCAGAGAAGGACACATGTATGAGGAGAGAAAGCAGGATTCCTGTTTGCACGGTGAATTATTAATACGTGTGGGTCGGCAGGCCTCGGTCATCTCAGGCCTTTTTTTAAACAAAACATCCATTCGGGTTCATGGTTGGCTCTGACCTGTGTAAAGATGTCGAACCAGGAATCACTTAACTATGACCCAGCTCCTGGCCTGCACTTACATTTACAGCTCAGACTTGACCCGTGCTCTGTTCCATGTAAAGCTGGTCCAACACCAGCAAAAACCATCTTTACCCTAGTGAGCCTGGACCAGTTATTTTTAGAAAGAGTAAAGCAAAGAAACAGATGTTAGAGACTGCATAAGTAACACGCCGAAACGGCAGGAAGTCTGTAGGAAATAACAGTCTTGTTCATGTACGAATACATTACCATTTATTCCAGGTCAGCGTTTTATTTCCTTCCATTTAATGTTAGGGAAAATTTCTCTGTCTACTTTCTTTTTTAACAAGTTCTCAATAGCGATTAGTTGAATGATCAATGATGCCTGTGTGTGTGTGTGTGTGTGTGTGTGTGTGTGTGTGTGTGTGTGTGTGTGTGTGTGTGTGTGTGTGTGTGTGTGTGTGTGTGTGTGTGTGTGTGTGTGTGTGTGTGTGTGTGTGTGTGTGTGTGTGTGTGTGTGTGTGTGTGTGTGTGTGTGTGTGTGTGTGTGTGTGTGTGTGTGTGTGTGAGAGAGTCTGGCCAACCCCCTGCAGCAGCAGAAATATGCTTGGCTATTTTTCAGTGTACACACACACACACACACACACACACACACACACACACACACTGCAGCAGACCTATGGACTGGCAATCTGGGGAGAGGAACGAAGAAAACCTGAGGCATTCACCGTGTTTCGATGCCATATCTGAAATATGCAAATGAGCTACTTTTTAATGAGGTGGAAGTTTTTTGCGTGATTAATGGCCTCCGTGTGTGTGTGTGTGTGTGTGTGTGTGTGTGTTGGGATTGTTCTGTAAGCTAGACATCTGTTGCCGTCATCTTTTCTGTCGGTCCGCCTGTCTGTCAGGAGACTGAGAAGTTGGCCTGCTTTCTTCCCCCCCCCTCACTCTATCGCACACACACACACACAAACACACAAACACACACACACACACACACTCTCGCAGAGCCACTGAAGCTTCCGAACAAAAACAGACGACCACAACACTGAAACTTCAGCCGATTGATTGAATTTGTGTCGTCTCTTATTTAGATTGAAGAGGGACAATTTTGAGTCATCATGTTTATTGTCAAAGTTGAATGTACACACACACACACACACACACACAGGCTCAAAATGATTGACTTGATGTGCCTTTGATGATTCATCCCAGAGATGGAGCTTCAATGGAAAATGTCAGCTTTAAACCGAGATTAAACGGAATCACTCAGGAAAGCTGGTGGGGGTTATGTGTGTGTATGTATGTGTGTTTGAGGGAGCCTCAGAGAGAGTGTGTGTGTGAGTGTGTGTGTGTGTGTGTGTGTGTGTGTGTGTGTGTGTGTGTGTGTGTGTGTGTGTGTGTGTGTGTGTGTGTGTGTGTGTGTGTGTGTGTGTGTGTGTGTGTGTGTGTGTATGTGTTTGAGTCTGGTAATATAATACTATTAAATTCATCATGGTCTCCTTGGCAGCAACAAAACTCGTAGTCAGTGTCTCTCTTTCTGACTTTGTCTCGAGTTGTGATTTGGATAAAGTTGTGTGCAGACTGCAGAACTTTTGCCATTATTTACATTCATAGTGTGTGTTTATTTGCATATGGCATGTGCTTTGTGAATAGTGTATACCTTTTCTACGCTTCTTTATTACTTGGCTGATTCCGAGAGATGCGCACAAGATTTCCAATGTACCTCTACTGTCCTGTACCTCTGCAACGGGCAATAAATCAAAATCTAATTTACTTGTCCCAGAGAGCGTTTTAACGCCCTCAACTAGATCACACATTGTGATAGTATGTTTTATTTATTGTAGCCAACAAAAAAAAACAAGGCATGCATCTGGTTGATGCATCTTGGAGACAAATCAGAGACCGGGGATAAGCAGTATCCGGTGCGATAAGAAATCAAAGTTCGGATTTCTTGCTTGTTTTAATGCAATTCGTCTGAGAGCAGGGGTGCAGTCGAATAGTCAAAAAATAAGGTCCTAACTCCTATTCCTATCTCCTATTCCTTGACCTCTGGGGAAAACGTCACGGGGTTAAGGAAAGGCGATAGGAGAACTCAAAAGGACTTAGGAATAGTCGACCGCGGTGTTCAGAGAATCCGACCGGACTTTCACTAAGCTACGTCATTATATCGCGGCCGCTGATGATTGACAGCTGATGATCGGCACCGGCGATTGACGTGCGTCTGCGCTGGAGAAACTACAATAATGGACTACAAAAAGCGCATCTTCCACTTCTCCACATGTTGGTTTTATAAACAGCTGGTTCACTGACCGGCTTCAGGTCCAGCAGCTCCACCTTTCTGTTTGACCGTTGTTTTATTTACTTTTCATTTGTGGTTTTAGTTTCGTTTTTGTCAAACATTTGTAACATGATTGAAATAAATAAAAAAAAAACATTAAATTATTATCACTGTCCACACATTTATCATCACTATTCCAATTACTCTGTCTGCATGAAAGTCATTGTTAAATATGTAAATGCACCTATCGTTTGTTTTCATGAACGGCCGAGGTGTGCGGCACTTTAAATGTTGCTCTCGCAAAGAATTGTGGGTCGGCGTAATCTCCTTTCCTATGGCATAGGAAGGTCCGTTGCATCCTATGCTAAAGGAGCTCTGAAAGGAAGCATTGGAGCTCCTTTCCTATGCATTTAGAGAATTCGAACAGCTCTTATCATGGCGGCCACTTGTTTACTTCCGGGTCACTTCTTCAGTTAGGAACCTTCCTAAGCAAAAAAGACTATTCGACTGCACCCCAGTTCTGTCGTTTGTGCTCCTTCAAGTCAACATGGCAGCTGCTTGGGACAAAAAGGCTTACAGTGTGAGAAGCTTCCTGAAGCGTCATTTGTATAGAAAAAAACTATTTCTTACATTTATCAAGCTCCAAAAACAGGTTAAAAATTCAGGTTTTGAGATATTGTGTGCCCAAATGGATAAATGTGATAAAAAGAATAGCTCTGTATTTTGGGAAACGTACTCACTTTGATCCCCTTGTCATATCTGTGCAGTGAATATGAAACTACAGCCAGTAGCGTGTTAGTCTAGTATTTTAGGAACAAAATCCAGCTACCAGCTCCTCTAATGTTCACTAATTGACATGTTATATGATGCATGTTTTCGTCACCGTGCCAAAAACTAGTCCAGCGCACGACTCCACATAAAACCACCACTATTTGTTTTTATGCTTTTTTTCTGAATTAACCAAACAAGTTATAATGTGTTAATTCTAGTTGGATTTTGTTACCTTTTGGACTGAGTTAAGCTGGCTGTTCCTCGCATGTTTCCAGTCTTTATTTTTAGCTGAGCACCGCATACAAATTTGCACTTTCTTCTCCTATCTTGGGTTATTTTTCCACCCCAGATACTCTGTAAGAGCTGGAAGCATTCCAATAGTCTCTCTGTCTTTCTTTCTCCGTCTGTTGTCCAGTGGTGGGATGTGGAGAAAGGCGAGGCCCTGCAGACCTTCTTTCCGAGGGGAACGGCGTTGAAGCGGATCCACGTCTCCCCCGACTTCTCCACCTTCGTCACCATTGACAGCATCGGCATCCTCTACATCCTGCAGAGGGTGGTGTGAGATGTTGCCGACACTCCTCCAAAAAAAAAGATCAAAAACAAGAGAGAGGGGAAAAAAAACGCCACAATCTAACCAAGCGCTATATTTTTCTTGCACAACCTACTTGTAAAGCGTTTTGGCATCCCAGAACCTACACACTACTCAGATACAACATTTACATTTCTTAAGCATTACAATAGAGCAATACAGAGATTCAGTTTCTACGCTGACTTGACTTTACCAGTTTACACTAGCTTGAAAAGGAAAAACTACGTCATCGATGATCAGCTGTTGGGATTATAGATGGTCCATGACCACTCAAAGAGTATTAAGATTTCTGGCCTAGTCCCTTTTTACACAGGAGGACAGTCAACACACATCATTTTGTTGTAGATAAACGGAGCAGGATATCCTGGAAAAACAAGGACAGGTGCATTAAAAGGCAAAGTCCAGCGTTTGTGACGATCAGTTCTCCTCAAGCAGATCTTTTGAACCATTAATGCCTAATAGAGGTTAATAATATCAGGCGAAAGAAATGTGATCCTTGCATAAAATGTGAATAATAAATGTTAATTCATGTTGCGTTAGTGCTGAATTAAATCGCATGTGATATGAGCTATCGAGCATGCCCGCTGATCCGTTAGAAGTCATTTGGTGCTTTTGACTCGTCTATGCTGTGATGTTTTGAAACGTTGATTTTACATATGAGGGTTATTCCTGTGCGTCGGGTCTGAACGCGGTCGATACTATGAACAGTGTGGGGTCTTTAATTTACACTGCAGCCTTAGTCTGAATGTGAATACTGTGGGTACTCAAGGGTATGTGTGTTTTGTGTACATGGGGTTTTTACCTGCTTCATCCACCAGCATAGATGGAACTTCTGGTGCACTTTTTTAAGGCATTAAAAATTGATAGGTAAATGAGTTTTTAAAGCATTTGAAATCCAAAATCTTTTGAAAGCATCCAAACTATTTGTACTTTTGACCTTAAATCAGGAAGATGCAGCGTTTGATTTATAATTTATAATCAAATTTCTACTTGCTACTGTTAAAAGGCACTTTTTGTGCTTTATTATCTGCGTGCATTTTAATTTTATACCAATTATTTTCCAACTCTTGGAAAATGTTTGTTCAGACATAAAACGAGGATCCTTACTTCCATTTGACTATACAGATGAGCGTTTATTCTCTCTCGCTAGTGTCCTTTCACATGCTCTAATATACCAAACCACTTCACTGCAGTGATGATACAGGTTCCTGGTAGAGTAAGAGTAATGAGCACATAAGGACAATAAATGGATACGGATGCCTTTTTTATATTTCTGAACAATGCTGTTTTCACATTGTGCTCGCCCTGATCGACATACATTCAATCAACAGATTTCCTTCCACTGAGGAGGTCTCTGTCTATCAAAATTGCTTAAATATTGATGTCTGCTCAGGATGTATTGATACTGTCATATGTTGTGTTGCAATTGTGAGGGTTATTTATAAATGATTCAAATGAAATAAAAAGGCTATAATGATGATTCAGCTGTGTGTGTGTGTGTGTGTGTGTCGATTTTGTTACCTGTCAAATTTACAGTATATTCATTTAGTTTTGATGATGATTATATCTGACTGTATAATCCAGTCCTGCATTTCCTGTCTCCTCCAGTGTTTTAGTTCCTGACGTGACGTTGGTCTTAAAACTCCAGACTGAGGGGAAGTCTATTTAATAACCTGAAGGATAAATAATGTCTTCATGTTTTACACTATTAAATATCAAAATACTGTATATCAATAGAGATTGATTTTTTTTCTGTCCCAAAGTTTTATGCTGAACATTAAACTTTCCAGTTAAACTGTCTGCATCAGCCTTTTTTCTCAAAAGAAGCACTTTATGTTATTGCGCTATGATGTAGTATCGCCCCCCGCCACACGGGGGCGCTGTGACACAAACACTGCGTAATGAACAAAGCGTTTGTTCCGGTTGAATTTGAATGGCGGGCTAGCTCAAACTAATCTCGTTAATTTCTTGGAAGAAATACAAGAAGCAAGTGATTAAAACATTATCTACAGCTAATGTCGAGAAAATTGTGAAATCTGACAACTCGGGGAAAGAAAACAGCGAGACAGCTCTTTTAATTACTGCTATTATGATGCTCGCGTTGATGCTAGCTAAGCTAACCCTGTTAACGACGGTTGCTGCTTTGCCCCAAACCTGAGAGCGCTGCTTCTCCAAACCGTGGCCGAATGAATGACCTACCATAACCCACTATGAACGGTACCCTGGATGTTTGCGACATGATGTGTTGGAGCTTCTTCCCAGAGGAAGACCAGAAACGGCACCTGATTTTAAGGTAAGGCAGCTCTGCTCTGTTACTTACTTAGCAACTTTTTTTGGTAGTTGGAGAAAAACAAATAAGCTAGGTAGCTCTTAAAAGTAGTATTGGTGTCAATCCAATTAGTATTAGTGTATTTTCTGAAAAACTATGAGTTACCAGTACTTTTTGCTTGATTTAAGCAGTTGATGCAGGCAAGTCGCTCCTTTCTCCAGTTTGCCCTGTTACATATCTGTATTTACTTGATCTCTGGGATTTAATAAATAGCTGTTATTGTGCTACACACATTTATTTTGCCTTCTTCAAATAACTAAGCCACCACAGTCAAAATATCCTGGAGCTGCCACTGCTGGTTTAAACTGCTGCTGAATATATAACTTCCCTCTTGAAATTAGACACAGCAGGTGCAGCTTTTATTCCTCTCACACACACACACACACACACACACACACACACACACACACACACACACATATTTACAGACAGGCTGCTAGACGGACTGCAGTCCAGTGATGACATTGGGTGTTCACATTTACTCAGGCAATGTAGCTGATGCATGTTGTGAACGTCTGCCTGTCATCTCATCCATCACCTGACTTGAGTAAACTTGTATCCCTGGGTGAGGGCTGGGATCCAATTCTCAGCTGAGTTATGCGTTACCGTGGTGATTGATAAACCTCATGCCTGAATCAGTGCCTAATTAATTAGATTTATGTGTGTGTGTGTGGAGGGCTGACGTGGAAGGTGAGCATGACCGTCGCTTACCACATTCTAGAGGGACTGGTGTCGTGGAGTATCGGTGCTTGCTACGGGAGCGTTTATGAAGATTCAGGTTACTCCAAAACTCAACTACCAAGATATTTTTCTACACATGCGCTGTAAAATCTCTCCCCCTGGCACACGTTGTAGAACATGAGGATGGTGGAAAGTGTCCCTGTATATCACACCTTCTTCCGTAACCCTCCTCATAGCTCAAGACGGTCCCAGCCTTCGTTCAACAGCCCTGGGAAAAATCTGGCCGTCATGATCTCACCACCTGTTTTTCATCTTAAGGACCAGCTCTGAATTCTTGTGGTAAATCTGTCCTTTATATAGATTTAGAATAACGACAAGCTCCGGCACACAACAAGAGGCCTTGTTATCTGGCCAAAACAGGACAGCATTACCTACTTATCCTCTGACAGTAAACTTGAAACCATTTGTCTTGGGGTCTTTAGACATTCTGGGCGCTGCAGAGCGTCATGGCTGCCAGTCAGATTTGGGAACCGTTCCAATCATGGTGCAAGACTTAGAGCGGCCATATGACATGCTAATGCAATGCTGCCAGCTGTCAGTTAGACTTCAGTGCTTTCTATTTATATCCTCTCATTTAGAGGGTGATGTAAAGGCGGCCTGTTTTCGATGCTGCACAAGCCCATATATCGGGTAGTATATTCTTAGTGATGTCTGAGCTGGATATTTGAAAGTGGCTTTAACAGAAGAAAGGACACATTGTGCCACATTTAGGCTTCTTTTTTTGCATCGGCGGTGGATTGGATGAACGCTGCATGAAACACAGATGATTTAGAGGAGGTTTTAGTCATGTTCCAGCTGCAACGATTATTCCCATTTGCGTTAGAGGGACGGAAGCTTAGCTGCCTGATTGTAGCACGCAGTTAGCAACGGGCCTATGTGAGGAAAGAATGAGCATGAATTTTCTCAGTTACACCTGTGTGCACTGCTTCAGACAATTAGCTGCATTCCCTTCACCTTTGAGTGTAAATGAAACATTGCATATCAGGTATCTGGTTTGAAACAGCGTATTCATCTGGCTATGTAAGTTTAAAAAAACCCTTCCTCTTCCTGTGTATTTGTGTAACATCTACTCTGTGTTTAACTGGAAAAAACGAAGAAAGTTGCTTCCTTTTTTTCCTGCATCTCCGTCGACACATGCACTTTACACTCTCTGCAGTCTCCAGGGGAACGGTGTGAACTTTTTAAAGTCTGGCTGAGGTGTGTGCTCTCCTCATTAATTCTGCTCTCTACTGCTTAATTAATCTTTGTCTGCTGCTGAAGTAATTACAGCTATCTGGATGTCTGTGTGTCTACACATTACTGACACCACCTTCCCCTCTCGTTGCAGCTGGGCCGGGATTTCCCTTCCACACTTTCTGATGTCGGTCATACGGTAAGCAATAATTCATCAGGTTTTGTCCTCTGAAGTCCTGAATCTTGTCTGCCCTATGAAAGAAATATTCTGCAGCTGCATTTCATGAGTGGCAGTAAAATGTTTAATATCTGCAAAAAAAAAAAAAAAGTGTTCCACGATATTGTTTGATTTCTGAATGAATGTTGTGCCTTAGAGTGAAGGCAAATCAGGGACGTTGAGACTGTGTTGATTTAATTTATCAGGAAATTGTTTTGGATAATCAGATTGTAGATCGCACGTTGGATAACAGTGTCTGCTTTAAAAATCCGTTCCAAATGTAAAGTTCAGAGGCCTACTTCCCTAATTAGCCTGATTTAGCGGTTTAGGTGTGTAGGCTAATGCGATTTTAAACCTTCGTAGTTTCCCAGAGGTCTGCAGTCGCACGTGGACTCCCAGGAGATTTTAAAAAAGCGTCTGTTTCAAAAGAACTAAGCTCCCCTCCGGCTTTCCGTCTGCCTTCCGACTTACTTTGTTTTTATTTTCTCTGCTCCCCCTCTTTCCTCTCATTAATTTTTTACTGCATGCTATTTCTCAAACTCATGGCTCTGCGACGTGCGATTGGGCATGCAGATTTTCAGGTAGCCAGCTTATAAAAAAACTCCACACACATATGGATTCTTTTTTGTCAGTTTTGCACTTTTTTTCTCTTGATTCTACCAATTAATTGACTAATCACTAATAATGATATATTGGACGTTATTCACTTTTGGACATAATTTAAAAAATGTTTGGTTATAGAAGAAGTTTGGCCTGGTAGTGGGAACGTCGTCATTCTGTCTGGTGGAAAAACAATGTAGTGTGTTGGAGATAATCTGTCTAAATTACTGCATAAGTGTCTTTGGTATTTCTGTACTGCACTTTCTTTTTAGTTCTCGTCCCATGCAGATATATCTGCACTAAGCTAATACCAGCCAATTTATTTCCCTGGCAGATTTATAATTTAGGCTCTACGATGGATGGATGGAACTTATTGTTTCCACAATAATTTGTATAAGAATGTGCATATTGTGATTTTGAGGTGATAATTATTCATACATTGGCCTACAAAGGATAAGGCACACGGTGTAGCAGGATGAATGAACCAGGCACAGGCCTTATCTACCGTGTGTGTGTGTGCGTGTGTGTGTGTGTGTTTGTGTGTAGTGCTGACTATGATGTCTACCTGCCACCAGGCCCGGTGACGGCTGCCAACAATAGCAGCTACACTGATTACAGGGCTCTCTCATTTGCCAGCACTGTAACACAACGCAACACACACTCACACATGAACAAGTGTTGTCCGTCTGCTCTCTGACACCCTCGAGTATTGGGTCGCCGCATTATCATTCCCCTGTGTCTTTTGACCCTGTTTTGCTGTTGCATTCTCACCCCATGTGGATACGCGTGTGTGTGTTTGTGTGTGTGTGTGTTCCCCTGACCTTGGCCAAACATTGGTTCCTGTTCCTGTCAGCTGTTGGCTCAGCTGCAGACCACCTTTATTGCTTTCCCTCGTGGAGCCAGAGGGCTGAGAGCCAAAAGTCATTCCACGTCGGGCCACTTCCCATTTCTCCTTAGCTGCTTCACCTTTTCCTCGCCCACCTGCCCAGATGGTTTTGAGCAGCCATGTCTACGTCGCACAGAGCCGCATAAATGTGAGTTATTGCTAGCCAGAATGCGAGAGAGCAAATTAAAGTGGAAATTGAAATGGAATGAGGCCCAGGAAGAGCAGATGCTGTGGTCACCTGTGTCTCACCTCGTCCAGTAGCTCGCCCAGCCGGTCCAGTAGCACCCTCACTGACACACCACAGCTTATTTGGTGCTTTTCTTACTCTGAATTAATAGTAAACGTATTAGCTTTAGGCTTTGGAGTGTTGGTTGGACAAAACAAGCAATTAAAAGATGTCGCCTTGGACATTTATTTGACAATTTTTTACATTTTATAGGCTAAACAATTCATCAATAATGAAAATAGTTGTAGTTTTCAATCTATTTCTTCTAATGTGTATCTTATTTTATTACGTCTTTTATTTTCAGACCCATTAAAGCCAGTAGTTTGCTGTGAGTGTTGGGTGAGTAGTAGTAGACCCGTAAGTAGACCTTTTTCCAAAATAAGGTCTGTTGTCTTGCCCAAGAGCACTCCCTCCAGCACGTTGATGATGTTTTTGCTACCGGCTGTTTGCAGGGAGCGCTTCTGCTGACGAAGCAGTTTCTGGGAACGTCTTGGCCAGCCTGCAGTCACACATTATACAACATGCCTTTTGAGGCAGACAATCAAACTGTCTTGCTTGACAACTCATTTGTCCCCGTTGTATCGCCGCTGCCTCTTCAATCACATGGTCTCTGTCACTCATCCACGTACTTCAGCTCAGATGTATACAAGAATTATGAGGCTAGATTCAGCCAAACCTTCACAGCAGCAGTTTTTTAGTATGATGCAAGGTGCTGCTCTCCACAGATAAACCCCAAATACATGCACACGCACACACAGACGACACCAGGCAGAGCTTTAAGCTTTCATCTGGTTTTGTACCCGTGGACAAGGTTTGTGACGGGAGTTAAAGCGAAGGCCATATAAAGTTCAGCAGCTGTTTTAAAAGCCTCTTAAGGCTGAGTGGAGGGATGTGGAGTTTTATCTTACCAGCATTATGGCTATGGGATATGCATATTGTGCAGTGATAAAAGTCCCATGATGCAACTAATGTTTTACAGCATGTGTCTTCTTAAGGAGAGCTGAACAAAACTGCACTTAAATATAAAATCAACCCGATCTTATAGTTATCACATAAAGAGCTTTGGTGGGATGGATGAAGACATCTAAAGCAGTCTGCAAATGCTGGAGGTATTATTGGAAGAATCTCAAAGGATGAAGAAGTGACATGAAGGTCATATAAAGGTCACCTCAAACACACAGCAGATATTAGCAGTGTCATTCCAAAATGTTATTCATGCTAATTCTACGTCTTAAAAGGACACGTGTTTTGCCACATACTGTATTCCTGCATACTTCAGGTTTTAAAGTCATTAAAATAACATAGCTTGCATACTTAGTTTTATAATATTATATAATATTCCCCTATACATAAGGTATTTTAAGTGCCAAAAATGTTATTTCCGAGATTTAGGGCTGCAAGTTATTGTTACTTGCACAATCATTTATTCTCATTTAATAATTTGGTTTGTAAAATGACAAAAACATCCATCATATTTTACTAATCCTACGATGAAGTCTTCAGGGATGTTGTTTCGTCCAATCAACAGTCCAAAACGCAAAATGTATTCAGTTTATTAGAATAGAAGATGAAGAAATCCTCACAATTGTGATGCAGAAAAGAGGAAAGTTTTGTATTTTTGCTAGAAAAAAAAAGGACTCAAAGATTCAACAATAGTAAAAAAAACATTTATTGACTAATTGTTTGACTTTGGCTCTATAAAATCATTCTTGTCTTTCAGTGTATTCTTGTGTATTTTATTCCTTATGTTGATAAACATCTAGTTCTGTGTTACTTTAACTGACTGGCACTTTGCATAAATTAGTCAGTGCTGTAAAAAGTATCAATCACTGTCTTATGATTTTCTGAGCTCCAGGTTTGCTTCAAAATGATGTGATTGATCGTTTGGCAGCAAAATATAATCCTCTTACATATTGACAAACGCTGTTCGGCATCTGTGCTTCATCATATTACTGAGGCTGCATGAACAAAGCTCTTTATTCTTTTTCTCAGCATTAATTTATAGATGGCACAATATGATATATACTTGAAAAACAAAGAATTCATTCAGTTTGACAAGACAGAATTTGCAAAAACAAATAGTTTGAGGAATAAAAGGGACTTGTGGGTTGATCTCAATAAAATGTACAGATTGTACGGGATGTAACATGGTCCTGGCTCTGAAGACCAGATCTCTCATGTAGGCAAGGACTTGGCCTGTCCTGTACAAACGATGGACTTTTCCCTTTTGGAATGAAACCTTGCTTTTATTGTCATGGGACATTTAATTCTAATTATTTAGGAAGACTGAATCAATAGAGCCAAGCTTCTGTTCACGGCGCCTCAAGGGACTCCTCTTGGAGTGACTCCACTGACTGTGGGCACACTGGCAGCTTTCATGATCATTTCTTATGGATGGAGAAACACGTTCTGGTTTGAACTCAAATACGCTGTAAACTTGGATGTTCAAGGTGAAACGCTGCATCCATTAAAGTAAACCCTCCCAAATGTTCATCAGAGCTTGTTTTGTCTCTTGGTGGCGTTGTAGACCAGAGTCTTTTTTTATTTGATCTACGGCTTTAGAGATGCTGCTGCTTGAGGTTGTTTGGTTGCGGGGCAGATTTGTGCTCTCGTTTCAATTTGATCACATATTGCAGGGCTAAAGAGTCTGTCTGCACCTCACAATACCATTTTATATTTATGGTAACAACAGTGTTGGTGCTGCTTCTAGTGTCTAGTCGGCTATATTTATCGAGTGACCTTTTATAGGGTTTATTGTTACATATGAGATACATCAGTGAGTTATTTTGGAATCAAACATTGGTGTATAATCGCTCGCATCAAAGGCTGGTAGTAATTCTGATATGATACCCGAGTTTTAGAGCTCTATTCAGAAGAATATATGCATTTATTTTCCTGCAAAACCCACTTATATTTAATGGAAGCATTTGATTTGGTTAAAAATAGTACAGAGATATTGTTTTCTCTGTTTTCTGATGTTTTATAGACCAAACATTAATGGAAATAATCCTTAGTTGCAGACCAGAAATGTCAGTTTTTATATACTGGACCTTTTTTTAATAAAAAATCATTTTGGTTGCTAGGCTACCAAAAAGTATTGTGGTTTAAGCCCCGTTTACATCATGTAGGATAAACAAAATTCAAAAGAAGCAAATTTAAAGTTACATAATTAGAGAAATAAAGACCATCAGTCAGAAAATGATAAGACATGTAATGAGAAACATCAGATTGTATATCGTTTGTCATAAACATAATTTCACTGGTCCTTAAGATTGTTTCTGCTCCCTTTCACTGTGACCGAGGAACAAACATGGTTTTGTAAGCAGTTTATTGTATTCACTTGTGCCGGCTCTCTCGCACCATTTAGCATTAAACATGGGTTGTCCCAAACAATTAGTGCTGCTGCCGCTGAGCCGAAATGAAGGCAGGCAGATCTGGAGTGGAGTCACTGGAGCAGGGCTGTAGTCTGGTTAGCCTCAGGAAGCTTCTGTGTGTTCGAGCAGATTATCTGCTTATCTTTCATGCGCTTCTTTGGAAAACATTTGTTCACTCATTTGCGGCGTTGCTAAAAACAGCAACATGCACGGAGAAGCTAGTCTTCATGCTGGTTTTGACTTGACGATTAGGATGGGATGGAAGTCAGATGGGTTTTCCCTCTAGTCATGAGATTGAACCAATCATCACGACGGATGTCTTGATTTGGCCTAATGACTACATTCAGACGACCTCCTCTCCACCTATTCAAGAAAATTTGATCAAGAAGCCTGCTTATTAAATAGAGCGTCATACTGTGTCAATGAGTTTGACTAGACACTGGAACTGGGACTGCTATGGATACTGGAGCTTAATGTGTGGCCTGTCTGACCTTTGGATGGATTGTACTGGCAATGTTCTTTTCCATGATTTTATATCCTGTCTTGATTTCACGATGTCTTAAAGGAATGGTCCAGCATTTTTGGGAAATAAACTTATTTCCATGTTAGATGATGATCAATACCACTCTCTCTCCACCCTGTACACAACAAAGTAATAGATCGGTAAAAATGAAATGGATACTCTTCTCCCTTGCAGCTCCACATTGGAATTAAAGATAAAAATAGTGGTTTATATCACCATATTTATTAGTGCAGTTTGATCCTCCTCCCGTGGTATTAACGCCTCATGTTTTTCTTAATTCTTTGAATGAAAGATGAGTTTGGGATCTCTGCTTTGCTGAGTCATGTATGCTGGAAAGGTGACATAATCAGCTTTAAGTGACGGCTTGGCTTCGACGCCGTCACGTTGGTTTGACTGCTGGGAGAAGACTTGCTATGAGCCCGCAACGTCGTCTCAGCTTTAGGTGTTTCGGGCGCGGACGTCAAACTCAGCCCAGATTTGCCGACCAGGATGTTTGTGAGAGCGCGTCGGCTCTTATCGCAGTCCTGCCAGTTGTGGTTTTCGTGTTCTTCATGGTTGATCATCGTGCAGCTCTACCACACGCTTTAATGTCACCTTACCTTAAACGTTTTCGCTCTGCATCAGCTGCACAAAATGAAGCACATTGCCGTTATGTTAAATATTTCCTCTGAGACTTTTGCTGTGCTGTCAAATCTAATGTTGCCGTAGCATTTAACCTTCATGCTTATCCTCCAAGCAAACAACACAGATTTACATCATGTTTGATGCTGACTTTCTTTACAATTTTGCAAATTCTTTGATGCACATCTGAGGTTATCTTAAATCTCCAACATCCTTTGTTCCATCTTTGAATGCAGGCCGAGAGTGGTGGTTGTTGATGTAAACCCCAGAGTCATGTAGCTGCACCCACAGTTGGAGCCATGGGAGAGAGGGACGGCAACAATTCACAGATTCACATTCAAGTTCATTTCAGTTATGAAATGATCGTTTCCTATCAGTCTGTCAATGTAAACTCAGTGGTCACTGTATTATATAGACCTGAAAATAAATAGTATTAATTTTGTAGAAAGTCAAAAAAAATCATAGTGCAGTGGGCAAAAACAGCCATAGTATAATGTGAAAAAAGTAGTAGTGTAATATGTCATAAAAAGTAATAAAGAAAGTCACAGTAGTTTGTTGAAAATAGTCAGAAGTTCATGGTGCGTCAAAAAAAGAGGCCAGGCAATAAATAAAAATTCATACTATAGCATGTTGAAATATTATTGTTGTATGTTGAAAAAAGTCACTGTATAGTATTTTTTTCCAGTCATAAAAATCATAGTATTGTATGTCATAAAAAGTATTTTTTTTTAAAGTCATAGTATGTCAAAGTCATTCAATTCAATTTTATTTATAGTGTCAAATCACAACAGAAGTCATCTAAGGACACTAGAATACACTCAAAATGTCAAGAATCAACACAATTTCAAAGTCCCAACAAAACCCAGGGGCAAGCGTTACAGCAACAGTGGCGAGAAAAAACTGCCTTAATAGGCAATAAATAATATAAAGTCATAATATAGTGTGTGTAAAAAGGTTTGTATAACAGAAGGACAAAGTCACAGTATGTCATAGTAATAAAAATCATAGTAATGTATGTCAAAAAAAAGTCAAAGCTATCATATTATATTACAAAAACAGACAAAAAATCATCATATCAAAAAAGTCATAGTATATTCAAAACAGCAATAGTATAACGTAACAAAATATTCACAGTACAGGATGTTGAAAAAAGTCATTAAAAATGCAGTGTAGCATTTTTTTGTTTTTCAGTATGAGTGACAGAAAATGTTATTGTTTCCAAAACAGGAACCGACATGATGCACAGTGATTTCCGGACTGATCCGGTGGGTTTGCGAGTGTAACTTTTGGAGAGCGGTGCAGGATTGTTTGGCCCGGAGTGTTTTCTTTGTACCCCACAGAGATAAAGTCTGCCAGAGTCTACTGTGAATGTCTACGTGCTGTGGCGTATAAGAGAGATAGTTTTATTATTTGGCCAACTCTCCTCACTGTGTCCAGCTTTATCAGGTGGCTCATCATCGCCAGCCAAGCCCAGCAGGCTGTTTATCACTGTGTTCAAATCTTTTGCAGAGGCAGTTTATTACTCTATCACCCACTTTCCAGTGAGTCAGTTCCACGTCGGACAATTTCAGTACGTTATGATAATCTGAGTGCTGCTGCACCACTTCTGCCAGGTGCAAAAAAAAAAAGAAGTGATTTGTGTTCTGCAAGTCGTTTAACAAACGCAGCACTGCCTTTATGTAAATCTGTCCTCCTCCTTCCATTCCACATCCTTGTTTGTGCATTAGAGGCACATAAATGTGGATTTGATTGTGTACGCAGGATAAACAGTGAGTCTAAATATGATCTGCGTTTCCCCCCACTGGGTGTATTAGTTCTCTGGATGAAGCTGTCCCTATTGAATGGGAGCCAGATAATATTGAGATTGTTACATGAGCAGTTTTTACATACTTGTCTCATTTAGCCGGTAGCCGTGGGCAGTACACACCATCTGGAACTTTGGCCCTCTCCCACAGTCTGACACAGACAGTGAAACAAAGCAAGTTCCCTTCCTGTCTTTCACTGCAGAAATCTAGCAAATTGGTGGCTGTTAACGAACCATCAACTTGCTATACATTATCAGTCTTTTTGTTTTTTAACGGCAAACAAATTCTGCACCGCTTCTCAGTGTGTTCCTGCCCTCCTTCATTATTCTGTCCTCTTTGTCCGTCTTTGTGCTCATTTAAGTCCTTCGCCTCAGTCTCTGCCAGCAGTAGAAACAGTAACATTGGGCTGCTGGAGCTTTGGGAAGCCTAAATGCAGCAGCCACTGCACCACTCCTGGCCTAATCTTCCAGAAATGTCTTGAATTACCTCCCGCTCACATCCCGCAGTGGTCTGCTGCTCTTTGCAAACAATAAAGTGTTTTGTCAGTTTTCAACAGAATGCCCCAAATTGCAGACTGGCAGTAAATCTGCAGCGAACCAATGTGCCGCAGCCGCAGCCCTTTCTCCTCCGATCTGAGAAAATAGCCCAATGGTCACTTCCATTGGCTGCAGATTGTAACTGGCGATTGTGAGCCTTTCATCCGGTGGTTTATAGCTCATGACAAATGCTTTTTCCAGCCAGAGGCTCTCTGTAAATGTCAGTCCACTTGAGTTTTACACTCAACCATAGGCGGGCGCTCATCCTTACTTCCACCCATATTTTTCTTTAATTCAGTTTTTACAAGGCTTGTTGAAAGACAGTGATGGTGTGTCGAAGGAACTACCAGTGGTGTATATCTTGCCATAACTCCAGCGTTGTAGCAGAAAGTACTATTTATACAGTTTACATATGTGGAACATGTAGTTTACTCAAATTTGAATCCTCTCAAATCATTCATTAAAATCTTTAGGGTAAGAATTTGCAGGTAGCTCGATTTATAAGTAATTGAAACTCAAAGATTCACATTTTACAGGCATAAAAGGCAGCCTAGTTAATATTAAACACATGTAGCTGCGACATGAATATGAGATGAGCAGCAGAGGATATTACATTGTGATAAAATTAGTATCTGACACAGGGTGCTTCTATAATTTTCTGCCATAGTGTTTGTCATTTTAATTGGCGAACATAACAGTCGTAGTCAGAGCTGCCTAAATGAGCCTGCTAACATTACTGGAGTGTGGGCCAACTAATATATAAAAAAAAGTGTCACAGAAAAATGATCACAGTCACAGAAAAAGGAGTTGTCAGAGCTTAAGTTGATGTCTTTTTCATAGCATTTTTTTGACGCACCACAAGGATTCGGTGTACGGATATTGTTGATACAAAAACAGAGAAAAGAAACGTACGGTACTCACAATTGAGAAGCTGGAGCTCGCACATGTTTGGCATCTGTGCTTTATAATGACTTATTGATTGTTATAAAGGCCATTACTGTTTTCAGTGTACATAATACACAACATCAGCTCAGCGAAAACTGACTACATGATGCTACTGAAATTCCAAATGTGCATGGTTTGATGTTTTGAAGGTGTTACATCAGCTGAATCATACACACAGCCCTTGTTGACCTGAGCGACACCTACCGTTGCCACTGTAGGCATCAAAGTAACAGTGTGGGGTTTATTTTCTGGCTCCAATTCTGTCAGTTAAATCCAGGCAGGCCATGTGGGCAGAACAGCTCCAGCTCCTAAACCCTGCCAGCCTCTTCATGTTTGTTTAGTTAAATCCCTCACTGCTAAGTTTTATAGCAAAGAGACGAGATGGAAGCTGCAGCTGAGATGCTAAGTGTGGATCCAAGGTTGTGCCTTAGTTAAATATCACTCAGCTTCTCTTAAGGTGCAGAATCTGTCTGAAATTATCGTCAAAAAGCTCAAAATCTGGTGTCTTCGCCACATTGTCACGAATCTGCTTACCATTCAAAGTCCAGAGAAAATGAAGGTTATGAATGTATCTGATTCATTATTGTGGGTTCCTCCTTTCAGTCAATAAATGGCTGCTGTGATGCTCCGCTAAACATTACAATAGAGGCTTATGGTTGAAAGTGTGAGGAGATCTAGTCAGCATGAAAACATTGCTACAGTACCACATGTATCAATGTGTCAGTCAGTAGAGGTAGTTGATTAAGTTGATGACCTGGCGTAGACCTCTCTGTCAGAGTCGATGTACTCCTGAGCCGCCTTAATTGTGATATCTAGTCGTCGTCAGTCACAAAGTGGGCTTACTGTATAGTGTTGAAGAGGTTGTCTTTTTTACCAATTATCTGATCTACACCGTTAATCACTTCTCATCAGTTTGTGGCAGGCCAAATACCTCTTATTGATTTTGGACAGAAGAGCTCCAGCTCCAACTGATGACCAGATAGAGAACAGGGAGAGTGCTAGAATATCAATTGTAATTCCGGTTGTAGCTGGAATATAAGAGAGACTCAAGCATTTTCAAAACAAACATCAATTTGAAAGCCTAAAGCACCATAAGAAATGTCAGCAGTTGTTTTTCCTGTGAAGAAGGTCAAGGCGCTGAGCTGACGTTGGTTGTTGTCCATGGCTTGGATTTGACCCCTCGCTGCTGCGTTCGGTGTTCAATCAGTTTTAACGTTGACCTCGTTTGTTGTGACATTATCTTAAAGTAGTGCTTATTGTGTGTGTATATATATATACTTTCTTGCGCTCGCCTGTTACCTGGCACTTGTTGGAGGTGTCGATACGGTCTACACGGCCTCTGTCTGCTCCCTTGCTGTAAGCAAACATGTCTGTGATCCGGCATTCGGACACTTCTCTGAGAACAATGTGTTTATTACAGACAGAACGTTGTCAAAAATAAGCTCAAACAACCTTCCCAAAGAGAGTTCAAGAGGGATGGCAACTCCGATTCTCAGCAAAACCATCTCAACGTCTTCTCTCCAGCGGTTTCAAGACAATTAACACTTCAGTTTGTGCGTCACTAATGGCTTTTACAACCTCAAAGTCTGAATTACCCACAGTTTCAATGTGAGGGAAAAGCACTTCCCCACATGTCAAAAACAACTTCAATGGAGGCAGAATGAGGGGTGAATCTGAGTTCAATATCCTACTGATTTATTAACCAGGCTGAATGCCAGGAAACAATCGTAAAACTGTCCATAATTGTGAGAATTTATGTAAATGATAAAAAACGTTGTTTATAAATTCATATATGAATGATGCTTTATTTTTCAATTCAATTTAAATGATTTGAATTCTGTGTTAAGGTGCTGTACCTGGAGGAGCGAGGGAGGGCGAGCTCTGAAGTCCCTGTTATCACAGATTCTACAAGATCCAACTCAATGTATGTGGCGCTCACTGCAACCTCACATAAGCTTTTAGCTGTAAGGTACGTTTGATATTAAATAGCTTGAATCACAATCTTTTTTTAAGCTTTAAGCCTTCAATGTTTTGTTCTACGATATAAAATACCCCACTTCCTGATTCTGAAATTCTTTAATATACACAGCCACTTCTTAGCAACCGTTTTTTAAAGACGGTACAACAAAAAAAACGTAATTCCTGTAGGATTCAAAATTGTGGTTATTTTATTGATATTTTAATTCTACACACAGTTAATTGCAGAGATGTGGGAACAAAGCAACACACTAAATAGAGAAGAAACACCAACAAATGTTTTATTAAAAAAAGAAAACCTCAGGTTGACAGTAACTCATAAAACCAGATTTCCTGGTCCAACCTTGATCACCGTAGTTGCACCAGATGTTGTCTCCAATAAGGGATTAGAGCCACCTTTTTTGGATGTGCTGTTTTGGATAAACTTTTGGCCTGTTTACAACCAGTCTGATTATGTTTTCTTGCCCAGTTCGTACTGAAGTGATTGCGTTCCTCGATCTCTGCAATTACATTTGCAAGTATAATTATATCACATGATGGCTAAACTTAAAAAAAACACAAAAAAAAACAGGACACGTAGTAATAAACTGTAATCATCCTTTCATTATTTCTCAGATTCCTAAAATATGTTAAATGGTCAAAGTGTAAAAGACTATTTTCATGTTGTGGTTGAGGAAAGGGAAATAACTTATGACAACTTTCGCCAAGGATGAGTAATGGTTTTACAAGTCATATTTTATTCCATGTGCTTTACAGGGATATAAATAATGGCCAAAATTACAAAAATCAGTGTGCTGGAAGCCCAAGCCTATGTACATAAGTTGGTCAGCAGTGATGTCACCAAGTAATCCATCGCAGTTTTCCCTCAAAATACAATCTCTACAAACTACCATTTCTTTTCATTTCCAACCTTTATTTTGGTACCTTGTTTCCAGTGCCATGTACTGCAATCCTTTGTTTTCTCTTTTACATTACATGTATGAACAATGAGTTGGCAAAATATCTATGTACATTTTATAATTGGATGATGTCTCATCCAAATAATACAGTAATACTGCGTTTAAAATATTACATCTGCTAGATAAGAGCCCCATGAGAAATGATGGAGGGTTGACCTGACAAGAGTTAGCGAGCCACCTGCAACAAACTTTCTGCGTATAAGTATGATCATATAGTTTCAGATTTGTAAAGGATGGCCATCATTCTCAAGCCCAAGGTTTTCATCTCATCATATCATAGAAAAATAATGTAACATTAAGACAACAGTAGACAAGAATTGCACAAGAATAATCATAATCATCATGGTAATATAATACTCTCATATTAAACATTAAAATGTCGGGCAATACGAATAGAATACTTTTTTTTTAACGCCAGATACAGTTTTGTTCACATAGGTTGATCATCCGTCATGAGACACACGTCTCATCGGGACACACCTGTTGCATCTCCGACGCGTTGCAGCGAGTCCAATCACATTTACACGCTTGTGCATATATCTCTATTATTTTCTGAAGTAAAATAATAATAATAAAAAAAAAACAGCCAGCCGTCCTCAAACCAATGCCCATTCCAACAATGACACATGCCCAGTGGTGCCTTTCGCTCGTCCATTGTCTGTAAGCAACAGATGCCCTGTAACCACACTCTCTGTCTCCATGGAGATGCTGTGACCTCCAAAAAGTTCACAGGTCACGCCTCCCATTTGGGGGCATAAAACGGATACTGCTGTCGTTGCAGAAAGTTGAGGCTGCTTAAAATTAGTGTACATTCAAAACAGACCGTTGTCTGCCAAGATGCAGTCCTTTCAGTGTGTATAAATGTCAGTTTGTCATAGTTTACTGTGTCAAGCATCATGTGGATGAAATGTGAACATGTTGTAGTCAACCTTAAACACTGGAGTAGCATCCATATTTGTAGTCCTTTTGTAGTCCATTTTGCATTGTATGTGACAAGGTCCGTGTTTAGGGCTGGCTACATTCTTTGCATTCCACAGTAATAGACATGAGCGTCCGGCATTGCCCTGCAAATGAGATGACATCACTTATCGAGAGAGCCCTCACACCCGCCTCTCCACCGGCCCCCCTGCGCAGCAAATCCAAAATGGCCACCATGCGTCTCACAAGCCACATGCTAAAACCTTTTACATACAAGATCCCTCCCCCGCCCCTGAATAAAACAAGATCTATGGCCAGGGAAAATCCATTTGGTTAAAAATGATTCTGAACATATACACACCCATGTGCTGAAAAAGGTGCTATAAAAGCAACAAAAAAACAACAACAACCAAAAAAACTACTTCTTCCTGGGACACAGGACACGACTAAAGTTGTCTGTCAAAGAAATTCACAAGTTTGTTAGTAGTTTAAAAAAAATAATCTGATATAAAGAATCAAAAAATGTGAATACATTCTAGTAGCCTGCTGGATGAACCAGTTGAGTCAAAGTTAGACTGTGCTACATCACCTCTCCTGTAATTCAGCTCTCCTCTTTGATTAAAAAAGGTCTAAAAAGTCTTATCTTTCCTCCAGTTGTCATGTTTCGACAACGGCCCTCCTCATTGTCAGCTCCCACACTGGGCTCAACAGACAGCTAAAACACTGTCACAGCTCTTAGCAGTATTCTGGTTACAAGTGTCATTCAAGTTGTCAGGGGCAGTTGGACAAAGGGGCTGAAATGTAGAGAAAAGCGAGGGATGGAGGCAGTCAGAGGAGAAAAAAAGAGGAGAGAGACGAAGCCAAACGGTTGCACCCATCAACAGAAAAAAAAAAAAGTTGGAAGCAGAACAACTGACTGCTTGATCGCTGACTGACCAACAAACAGGAAGTGGAAAAACGGAGCGGACCATTCCCCCTACAGGTGGAGACAGAGAAGTGCACCACAGCCCAGGGTTCAACGGTCATGCGCCAGCCCTGCAGGCAGGAGGACGGGGCCCGGGCCAAAGAGGGGGAGAGCAGAAACAAAAGAGACAAGGAGAAAGAAGAGAGACAGCGCAGCGCCAAACGTCATCATGCAGTGGACAGGCTCGGCTAACAAGGACGGGGCGGGATGTTTTGTTTATTATTTTTTCAGCCGGTGAGGTGACGCGGCGGCGTGCGTCGCTTGTGCCCAACTCCGGGGCGGGGCCCCAGTACAGGGCAACCTCTGAAAGGCACACACACACAGGAGTGGACAAGGCGGGTGTATGTTAGAAAATAGTGGTCTCGTACTTGGTGTTGACTCCTCTCTTAGCCTCCTGACCCGGCTCCACAATCCACGGCACGTTGGCGTGGCCCTTCTGGTCCATGGACGGCTGCTCCATCTGACGCAGACACAGATGGAAAAGGAGAGGAAGCAGGGAGAAGTCGGGAAAAAGAGCGGAATTATTTTCAACGACCTGCATATTCTCAAGTTTGAACATTCTACACATTGCTATTGATTTTGTACTCCTTTAAATGCAGGAAGCAAACTTCATCATGACACATTTTGAATGCCAACGGCCGTTTCTGTTGGATATTGACATTTTTGCACACTGTAGGGGAAAGTTTCTGATATAATTTAAAGCTAATAAATTCAGTGAGTGAGACGGTAGGAGGAATGAGATGGAGGATGTGTCATTGAAAATTAAATGTGAGAGGGAGATGAGATAAAGATACAAATAAGAAAGCAGAACACTTCACAACAAGCCCAGTCTGACATTCAAAATAAAGACATTTCTCTCAATTGTATATCTAAACATTTCTGACGCAGGATCCAGTCGGTCCTGTTATGTGCTTTACTTGCAGAGTGCACTTCCCATACACCCTTGCAGAGCCGTGGACTGTGTCTGTTGCTGCCACCGTGAAGCTATTGTGGCTTCACAGCTGAGAAACAAACCAAACAATCTACACTGCTTTTAAAAATAACCCCACGGCAACCAATCAAGCGGCTGGGTTTTGTTGCCGAGGGTGTTTTTCCTCCAATCTAGTGGTTTATTTCCAGGTGATTTGGGGGGAGGGGAGACTTGACTGTGAGGGCTGCAGGTTTGACAGTAGAAGACTACATTTGTCCTTGCACACCTAATCATAGACACATATTAATGTATTGAATGTGTTTAAATAGAAATTACATTTAAAGATCTACATCTTGAGGGTTAATTTCAAAGTCCTGCAGTACACCAACAAAGTCACGTTTCTCTTATCTTGTCTCAACAAACTGCAACAGTACTACAGAGACTAACTCAAATATTGATCCAGTTGTCTCCCTCTCACACACAGACACCACAGCAAGACCAAATAAGCTTGTTATGGGGTTACAGGATTAACACACAAACACACTTTAGATCATAGCAGATCAACACCAGCATTCTTAAAGAAGAGCATCGCCAGGATTAGTTTCAACTTCATCAATCACACATGATGACCATACTGAATGAACTATGCCTGTCTTGAAAATACGTTTTGTATCAACACACATTTTTTTTTTTGGTTTTCTGCAGAAGGGTCAAATCCTGAAGTAACGCAGACCTTCAAAGGACCAGCAAAAGGTTATCAAATATGATGCAAAACACGGCAAGTCTATTGCACTTTAACACATTTGAATAATTTCTTAGCACACTGTGTCAGCTCTGATCCTGCAGGTTTCTTTTGATGACTCTTTAAATATTCAACGGCCTTGTGTGCAGGATGAAGATGTGGAGGAGTGAGGAAAGGTGTGGATCAGAAGGAAAGACAGTCCAAGCGAAAAAGCTCAATCCAAGCAAGTTTTAATGGACTGACTGTTTTAAGTCGAGGTCTGATTTCTACTCTGTATTAGCTGTAAAGAAATTACATTGTTTGGCTTTGCACGACTTTCTGATTTGTTTTGTTTCATTTTAACGCTACTGATATGGAGATCGAGGTAGTAACTGAAGGATGAGACACACACACTCGCTGCAAACAGACCAAGGATGCAGAGTGAGTTGAATAAAAGCGACAGAATAAAATGGAAGCACTTACAGGCGGCGCTTTTCTCCTCCACTAAAAGAAAATCATGTGAAAATAAAGCATAAGAGAAGGAAAAGGCGTGGAAGACCTGTGACTGAGCTTTGTGAGGAAGATGGAAGAGTCGAGGGGGAGGAAGAGGAGGGTGGAGAGGAGGCCGGTGAGGGGTGTAAATGTGGCCCAGTGACCAGCGGCTGACGGGGGACATGATGACCTACAGGGGCAGAGGTCATATACAGGTCAAAGTTGGCCTGAGCAGCAACTCTAACACCGAGAACAACCAAGCAGCAATGCAAAACCACAGCGTTGACAGAGCAGCTGCATGGCAACAGGGAAAGGCAACACCACTCCAAAACCAAAGCAGAACCATGGCAACAACGTGGCAGCTAAGTCATCGCCCTGGCAACAGCGTGGGACAGCAGCATTACAGCAAGACTACGGCAACGGTAGGCAATGTTACGCCACATTTATTTAGCAACTCCTGCATGGAAAAAAAGCACTCCCGGCAAGACAAATATGGTGCAGCCACTGTACAAACATCACTCTGCAAAAGCATCTTCACAGGCCAGACCCAGTTTTCTGTCTTAAAGTCATGAAAGATTCTGCCAATGAGGTCAGATAGCTTGTGATTATGTTTCATTTGAGCCAGCTGCTTAGAAACAAGCTATTTTCACTTCACTGGGAGGCTCTTTCACTCCTTTATAAAAAAACAAAACAACAACAACCCATGAGATTGTAAAACAGGGTTAAGGTGATGTATTTCAATCCTGTTTGGAAGCTACACTCCGATTACAGTAACATGCCGATGCTGATCAAAGACAATAGTCATATCAGACACGGTCACACTCATAAGGGCAAGTTAATGGATGTTGAGGAAGATTTACAAGCAGATACGCTCACGTAACACACACACAACATAAAAATGAAAACAGGAGGGTGTGGAGAAACAGATACTTGTCGGTAAACCCCCCCAAAAACAAAGTAACAGTATTTTAAAGCACTGGGGCTCGAGGGGTGCTGCAGCATGGAGATTATGGCTGGCAGGTGGCAGGAATATTAAGTGGATCCTGCAGTATCTTTGCCCTGCTGCACACCACAGGCCATTAACTACATCTCACACACGCACGCATATGAACACAGAGAGGAAAAAGGCAATTAATGGTTAACGTGACGGTTGCAGAGTCAGCAGATTGCGTGTACACATGCCATCGTCCATCATCTCTGTAGGCACAGGACCACACACAATCTCTGCAAACAACCACACACACAGGAGCCGAGCGGACGCCACAAACACAGCGGGCTCTTTTTCTATCTTTTCTCCTCCTCTTGTCTCTCCTCGCCCTCTCCACATCTCGCTCTAACTTTAGAAATTCCTCCGAAGCCACCGATTTCTCCTCCATCACCATCTCTCTTTTCCATGACTCACAGTATGTAAATGCACTTCAATTTGGTCTGTGAGCACGCTGATATCGCAGCCGCCGTAACTCAACGCCGGCCGCTTCAGACACACGTGTCGCCCTGCCAGCCGATGCATCATGTGTTAGCGTGCCTATTTTAAAGCTCTGTCTTGAGTCAACGGGAGGTCGACAGGTTTACAGATAGACTTTGTGACGCTTTGGTTGGAGGAGGCATGAAGAAAGGGGAGACAAGTGTGCACATACACACTGCAATTCATGACAGAATGTGGGACACAAGTATCTAATAGCACAAAGTTCAAACAACTGTTAAAGGGACCCTGTGGCATTTTTGACCACTAGTAACGTGATCTAGCCGTGATGTTGTGCGTGCTTTTTTTGTATCGTGGGCCCGGAGAAACCAGTTCACACTATTCCATTGATTGCACTAACAAACATAAAGCAAAGCAGGTTGCCAACAAAGGCAATGAAGATGAAGAGCTAGCAACGCATGGATGTAAACAATGCCTGACCCATGGTATTGGTGTGGAAGCATACCACTGTTCACTCTGTTAGCTGCTAGCCCCCAGCTCAGCTGTCAGTGTGTTGAGAGCTGTGTGGAGGCAATCCCTCAATCATATGCTCTACATGTTAATCTAGCAGTAGGTAAGTTGTATGTTTTGCAAAAATACACTTCATCAAATACACTAAAAAGCAGCTTTCTGTTCATCCTTTGCAGGTTGGCCGTTGCTCAACACACTCCATCAGCGACGCCAGCATTCTTGACGAGGATTTGATGGACTGAAACGTGAGTAAATGAATTCTCCATCCAATGCTGCAGTATGTAGGAGTCGTCCACATGAGGATTCTTTATCTGCTCACACACAGATCGAGGCGAGCAAAGCAAGCCTCCCCGGAGCCCTATGCAAACAGGCCTCATCAATCAGCCCCGTGTGGAAGAGACTGCAGGGACAGGAAGACCGAATGGACGCTTAACGGATCAAATACCCACCTACACCTCTGCCACAGAGTCCGCTGGGCCAAGACTCTCACACACAAGACACAAGCGATCCGGGATAATCCCAGCCAACCGAAGTTAGAGATGAAAAGAACGTGTTTGAGCAAGGATGACAGACCGACCGGAAGAAATCTGAGCAGAGGGATGGACAGATTCCAGTGAAAATGGGACAGAGTTGATGGGATGCTGGTTAGATTTGATTAGAAGCGGAGTGTGAGAGAGGTGTTATCAGAAGTGAAAATCCATCTTAAAACACAGTTCTTCTATTTTTCTTCTTCCATAAACAATCCTGTACTGTATATTGATTTTGGAAATGGCAGCTTTAAGATGTAGAGAGATTCAGTTGATAAACAACAGCCTCTTTCAACCAAAATTCTTCAACTCTAGATCTCGGTTTAGGATGGATTCTCCCTTCGAACAGTTGTGCGGCAGCGGAGCTTACAGATTTGCGGATGTTGACTCGAGGTTTGGGGACGGGTTTGCTGGGCTTGCTGTCAAAGCTCTCAGGCAGTGTGGATGATCCGTGGCCGCTCTTCCTGGCCTGCAGGGCCAGCTGGTAGGCCACCTCGAAGGCCTGGCCAAGTGTCAGGATGATCTCATACGCCAGGTTCTAACAAGAGGGCAAAGGCAGGGGAATACAATGTGATATTAAAGGCACTATGAGTATAACTGCATTTTTGAAATTCTTCATTTCGGGGCGGCACTTTAAAATCAAATTTGCTTCCAAACACGCGGACACAGAGGCAGTACTGACCACATCAAAAGCAGTGAAGACGTGGCAGTAGTGGTGACTGGACTTGAGGTCTTTGGTGATGTAGGCAAATGTCGACAGATCCTCTGGATCCTGAGCCGCGCACGAGATGTTACGGATCTCATGTTCCGCTATGATGTTCTGCTGAGACATAAAGAAAAACGGAGGGAAGATAAGGAGGTGCAGAGAGAGATCATCTCCAGTGAGCCACTTCATGGGAAAACAAATCTGATTTATTAGTCATCTAAATTTCACACATCCCCAAACCATAATCACTGTCACACAATTTTGGTTTGGGATTTTTTCTGGAGTCACTGATTTGGAATGTGTCCTCTGGTACTGTCGCCGGAGAACACTCTTGTCTTTGTGTTGTGTGTTAATTAAAATCTCTGTGCTGTGAATTTTAGCACTTCAAAGCCCCGGAATAAAGTTTTAGTGAGATATTACATTAGGTAAACAAAACCGTTTTTTGTTTTGCATCTTTGCATTTGGTAGTTTATCAGCCTATTGATTGTATTTCTAAGGTGCGTCTGGTTTGTGTTTGGTGTCTACTGGGACAGCAGATACGATAAGGAGAGAGGATAGGGATGATAGACCCAGAGAGGTGAATCCAGGTAAACATAATTTTACTGGTAGGTGTCATCTGCTGGCCACCATGTCATCACTGTTGGTGTGCTGCTTAGAATTTTAAGAGATGTGCCAGCTTACGTGAGCGTTGCCTGAACTTAAAATGCACTGATCATCTGCAAATTATGCTTATCTTCCGCTGTGTGAGTGTGCGTGTGCATAACAGGGGCTTAAATACATAACCTTTCTGCGAGCAAGCAAGTGGCTTATAATTTTCTGAAAATTGATTATCACTGTGCCACCTTTATTACCCACCTGAGACGGATTAGATGCTATTGTCTTACAAATCTGCACGGGAATCAGTACCTGATAGGAATAATTGACTTCTTAGTGTGAAATTATTAACCATGTAAAACACTGTCTGTTAGCATTGGCACAGAACTAGCATCACTTCTTACTCTTTACTCTTTGTTTGTGACCTGATGAGATGATAACTGATCCGTTACTATACATGCATTTTCTCAGTATAATGTTTTTTAAGAGTGTATATTTGTCCAACCGTTCGTTCTATGTTTTGTTCTATTTCTATGCATCTTTAAAAAGATACGTATTTTTATAAATTCAATAAAGGATTTGATTAACTGAATTGTCTGTTATTCATTTTTTTTTACATCCAGGTCATCCATTCCATACAGATTATTGCCCTTTTTTTCTTCTCTCTTTTACACCTTATTGATTATTACACCATATTTTTAAATCAGTCGGGCCGCAGCACAAACAGACACCGGTGCTGATGTCACTCAAAAGCCAGAGCGTTGGCGTTCCACTTAAGAGGAGAAGAAGGTGAGCTGCGAGCGTTACCTTATTTGTGGCATCGATGAACTTCACCCCTTTGTAGGACACGGAGAGGACGATGGTCGGCACTTTCTTCATCTGTTCTGTCGACTTCTTGGAGAGCACAAAAAGCAAGAGAGAGACAAAAAAGTGGAGAGATAACAATTAGGCACAACATAAGGAATAGTCAAAAAGTGCACAGGAATGAGTTGCAGTATTTAACTTTCAACACTCCACAATTGAAGATTATTATTAGTTCCAGATTCATTCATTTTGTTTGGTAGAGATCTCCACTGAATTTAGTAAGCTTTTAGTTTTTAACAGGACTTAGTCCATGTACCTAGGCCTGTAAGCACATGAGAAAAACAATGAAACAGAAACTGAGGTAGATGAGCTAATCAAACAGTCTATTGATGACTTCCTCCTTTATACTTTTAAGTCAATTCAAATCTCTAAAGGTTGTCAGGCGCCTCATAATAACAATTGCTTCCCGATTACGTTACAAAACCCAATCGATCGCAGCACTGCAAATCCAATAAGTCTATTAGCTTTTAAGCCACACCAGGCTCCAACTGTATTACTCTCCTCATTCTTTTTAATTACATATCCGCACTTTAACGTGTTTGAATTACCTGTGTTTAAACTTACTATGCAGCCTTACTGTCATTTTTTCCAAAAATGTATCAATTTTATGTACCGACCATTTTTTTTTAAATTTTCGACATGCATGACTTTTTTCCCCCTGAAAGATTTCACCATGGCTTTGGACTGTTTTGGACTCATACAATTAAAGGGATTTTTTATGACTTTAAAATCATTATTTGCAAAACATTTATCAATTTTCTGGACTGACTTTTTCTGAATTTTCAACGTGCTCAACATGCTATGGTATGACTTTTTTCCAAAAAATTTCACCATGGCTTTTTATTACTTTTTTGCACTCACTACATCAAGACATTGATTGACACACGATATACAAGCATATGTTATGACTTTTAAGTCATTTTTACAACATTTTATGAATTTTGTCGATTTTTCACTTTTTTTTTTACATGCTATAGTATGACTTTTTTTGGGGGGGGGGGGGGGGGGATATGTCTAAGCCTTTTTATGACTATTTTGCATTCACTACATCAAGACATTGATTGACATGCGATAAACAAGCATATGTTATGACTTTTAAATCCTTTTTACAACATTTTATGAAATTTGTCGATTTTTCACTTTTTTTTTGACATGCTATAGTATGACTTTTTTTTTTACAATATGACTTAAAGGTAGTTTTCTTGCATAGACACGTTTTTATTTAGCAGTGGACAAAGAGGAAACATGGGAGAGAGAAGGGGATGTGACATGCAGCAAAGGACCTCCAGCCGGGATTCGAACCTGAGTCTACTACGTATATGCATACATGGGTAAATGGCATGCATTCTAACCACTCAACCACCTGCTTGCCAATGCTTTTTCATGACTGTTTTGGACTCTCTGCACTCAGACTTTGATTGACACACGATAAACAAGCATATGTTATGACTTTTAAATCCTTTTTACAACATTTTATGAAATTTTCTATAGTATGACTTTTTTTTTACAATATGACTAAGGCATTTTTTTTTAAATGTAGTTTTCTTGCATAGACACGTTTTTATTTAGCAGTGGAAAAAGAGAAGACATGGGAGAGAGAAGGGGATGTGACATGCAGCAAAGGACCTCCAGCCGGGATTCGAACCTGAGTCTGCTGTGTATATGCGTACATGGGTAAATGGCATCCACTCTAACCACTCAACCACCTACGTGCCATGACTTAGCCTTTTTATGACTGTTTTGGACTTACTACACTCAGATTATGCTTGACAAGCTATATGAGCGATTTTTAGGATTTTTTTGTACGTTTTTGCAATTTTTTATAAATATCGACTGACTTTGTCTGAATTGTGTTTTTATGAGTGCTTTAGACTCACTACACTCAGACTTTGCTTGCCAGGGTTGCTGGCATGGCTCAGTGGTAGAGTTGGAGCCCCACGTACCGAGGACGAGTCGACACGCCCTGGGTTCGAATTCAATTTTCCACATGCTATAGTATGACTTCTTTTTCCCCCTGACCCCTCCAAGCTGTCATTCTACCTGCTAAAAGGTTTGACGCATTCAAAGAAAGCAACTTGAGATGAGTCCCTTTCCTCTTTTTCATGATCACTGCTTTTCTTTCATCTCTTGTCATCTTCTTCTCTCATCCATATTTCTATCACACCTTGTCCCTCATTCCACTCTATTCGCCGTTATCCTCTCCTTGTCTGTTTCTTTTCTCTGTTGCATCTCTTTCCTCCCTGCTCACAGCGTGTCGCTGCTGCGGCTCTGCCATGTCAGGATCAGCTCGTGCTGAAGAGCTGACGAAGGCAGAGCTGCCTGGCTTCGCTGGAAGATACCCAGCTAGAGGCTGTGAAGTTGGGATTTAAACAACTCCATAGCGGAAAGATGGACAGTAAGGATGTAAGGAGGCATGCTGGGAGAGGAAGAGGAGCGATTTGGTAAAGAAGGAAGATATGTTCACACGGTAATAATAAACGCCAGACCAATATGACATCTCATTCCACTTAATTACAAGCAGTGTCAAACTGAGGAGGGAGAGCAGCAAAAGAAAGAAATATGTCCTCTGATGTGGTGATATACATATAGAGAATGGAGGGGGGGAGACGACCAGAAAGCTTTACTCATGAATATTAAAATGTATCTGCCCACTGCAGCAGCTAAGGATGAGGGAGAGATGATCTGGGCTAGAGGAGAAAAGGAGTCACAGTGAAATATGGAAGGAGAGAGGGAGCAGGAGACAGATAACAGGAAGGAGAGGAAACAAGAGTGAGCAGCAGAGCTACGCAAAGTAAGAGGAAGAGATCATGATGATCTGAGGTGAAGGGGGGGGGGGTGTTATCGAGTCACCCAGGCAAGGATATTAAAATTAAATCCCTCAATACACTTAATCCACCATCGTGATATTCTAAGTTTAAGTTCTCGTGTGAGGGCAGACTACGAGACTGTGTCCCAGATTCTAAACGTCCAGAAAGTCTTTTGGAGTACACATTTACATAATCGGCCATGTGCATTCATGTTTAATTAATTACAACGTGGGTTTTATTTTTGCAGCTTCTGTCCGATTTCTCCAGAGCAATGTCGCCGCGTCCCAGCAATAGATGTTAATAGCAACAGTAGATGTAAAGTGTGTTGGGCTGTACTTTACCCTCATTTTGGCACAAGCGTCTTGTGTGGACTCCGTCCCCCTTAGCTCCTTCACCAGCATGGAGCCCAGGTACTGTGGGAAAAGACACAAACGTATGCTTCATAAATACATACGAGGGTCATGACTGTTAAAAATACTCTGTAATCACCCAAACCTCTGCTCAAATGTAAAGAAAAGCCTGTGTTCCCCTTTAAGAGGAAGACGTGTCCCACCTTAAATCAGTTCTGCACATTAAACCAAACAAAAATAACTGATGTCTCCTTCAGGTCCTGACTGTTTTTCAATAATCTTTATGTTTTTGTACTTAAGTTCTGATGAAATAAGTAGTTCTGTGACAAATAAACTAAATTCTCTCTTTTATTTTGAGTAATTTATGGATGCGTTGTTCACATTCAGCTGTAATAACTGTAATAAAGAAAAGAAAGACTGCACACAAGCACATACACAGCAGTGATTACATCCACCTTGAGAGGCTCCTCGAGGGACATTAACATCCTTCTGCCAGGACGCCACTTTGTGGTCAGACATTCTGCACACGTAGTATCTGATTTAATAAAGTAGCTACTAATGGCGACAGTGTATTACAGGGACAATGTTTATGTCGACATTAGAGCACTTAATGGGTGTGACATCCACCACCTCGCCGTGCCCTTCCCACTCATGGAAGAGGCCCTGTTCCTTAAAGTGGGACCCTAACAAGGCTTTTAGTGGATTAGAAGAGACATATTTACAGATGTACCCATTTTATACGACAGTTATTGACCCCAAAATCAAGAAACAAAATATTGAATATTTACCCCACGGGATTAATCGCTTATTTGATTAGTGATAAATTCATTATAGGAGCAATACAACCTTTTGAAAAAATGACTTTGTTGGGGAGTCTGGTCCTTGGTGGATTAGACGAAGGTCATTTGGGCATGTTAACAATTTTTTCTTGACTGCCAACGACCTTAAATCGCTGTTATGGCAGGGTGGCTGGCAGTTATCCTAGAAACTGCATTACAGCTAAACACAAGACCAGCTGCCGTCTAGTCTACCGTGTCTCTAATCGCTGGTGTACACAAACACACAGGTCTTTTATTAGTTCCAAATTAAATTCAGAGATGTCGGTAACATAACAGGACTAAGAGACTACCGCCTTGCGAGCAGCTCTGTGAGGCTGTACTCGGTGCTTTGGTACACTCTTGGTTTAGTGTTTTAGCACGCTAATATTTGCAAAAAGCCCTCAACACAGAGTAAAAAAACAAGATTGATCATCAGAAAGTCATTAGTTGGGCATGTTTAAGTCCTAAACCAAGCTGTAACTGAATACCAGAATGCCCTCATATTTTGTGTATTTCATGTTTCTACAGACTTCATATAATATATATACGTACATATATGTATAATTCATACAAGATAGCCCACAGTGTCGATGTTGATGATGTAGAAAAGCCCTGCAGATATGTTAACATCATTATGTTAACATATCTGCAGGGCTTTCACTGGAAGTGGATTTGCACCGACTTCAGATAATATTTTCGAGCTGTGGTGGTAAAGTTGACATCACAAAGTCAGGGTGATGTATGGAGATGAAAATGTGAACGGTGCCTTTATTCGGTTCTTTTGGCTTTTTACCACCCCTCTTCCTCTCATTACCGTCTTATCCATCTAATTCATTCTTATTCACTCTCCATCTCCTCCCCGCTTGCCAATATTCACACCGAGTGCTCTGCCTCCCCCTCTATTGTGGCTGCCATTTATCTCACTTTCTGAGCTTTCTGGAGCCCGGTGACCTGGGACAGCTAGCTTTTTAAGGGATGTCGTTGTGAACGGCTCCATGAGAGCGCCTCCGTATTTTCCCCAGGTGGGACCACGCGTTCCCCATCATCCACCTAAAGCAAATCGCCTGTGAAGTTGTACATATGTCTGAAGCCCGATGGTCCACGTTGTTTTTAGCAATCTTCTGAGGTGAGAAAATGAAAAAGGGGGTATTTATGACTGAGGGAAGACACACCCTTGGGAAACTCTTATCCCTTATTCACTCAGCCTCCCTCTCATCTTGTCTTCAATCATATTTGAGTCACATTTTATTCCTTATCTCCCCGTCCCATTTGTTCAAACCTGAATTCGCTCTTCGAGTATCTCTTTCCCGTCCTCTCTTACTTCATCATCTTCCTCTCCGTGTCTTCACCACAGCGCCACCGAACCAATCACAACAGGTATTTCCGAGATTACATTGCCACTCCATGTGGCAGAGAGAGCCAATGGCATCTCAAATTGCAATGCTGCACCGCTCCGAGAAAAGTAATCATTGCAATCTGGGTGCTGAGCATATAACCATTCAGAAGCGCAAGGCTGTATCCGTGGTAACGTGGATATGTAACATCCTTTATGTAACTGGCGAAGGTCTAAATTTACCAACGAGCTGAGAATAACGGAGTGAAAGGGGATGATTGACCTTCATTATTATTACCTTACTGTCGGTGTGTGTTGACAGCATGGAATTAGTCAACATCACAAAATTATGCCAACTATGTTGATGATGATTGATTAACCTTTTTTTTTTTTTTTTTAAACAAAAGTGTCAAAAATCTTCTATATTATAAGGTCGAGTCTCTTTTCATTTGAGGTTGTTTGTTGGACAAAATGTAATTTGGATTTTGGTCACTATTTTCAGACCCAACAATGAATCGACAAAATCATCCGCGGTTTAATTGGACACTTGCAGCTGTACTGTATTTCCGTGCACACACACACACACACACACACGAGTGAAGGGCTTGGACTCACGTAGGCCTCGTAGTCACAGGACTGGAAGATGAGCTTCTCGGGGTGATGCTGCCAGTACTGCACCGGGGTGGACGAGGTGGCCTCGTTGGGCGGACGCAACGTGATCGGCTCGCACCACTCGCCTGCCTGAAACGACAACCAATAGCGTGTTAGGACACAAACAGGATGGCGCAGCGATACAAGATAGGGCGTGACATCAAGGCGTGTGCAGCACTCTCCTTGTTGCTATAACTCTCCGGCCTGATAAACGCGTGTATGTTCATAATGTAACAGCTTTCCTGACTGAACACGAACATCTCTTCAAAGGGAGCGAAGCCAAGAGGAAATTAAACTTGGATGAATCACGCTCGGCTTCTGAATGTTCCCATTCTTTAGCTCACTTTAAGACTCTTTGCTGCTTGCTCAGCGCCTTTTCACCTCCTGAGCTTTCATCTATTAAACAAAGTAAATACCCAACCGTTATCTGCATACCTCTCGAATGTCTGCGGATAACAATAATTAGGTTTTACGCTCTTTCATGCTTCTGTAAATGAAACCTGAGGATATGATTGCGTGAGGAGGTGTGCACGCATCCTGTGCCAAAGACTGTTTATGTGGCGATCCATATCTGATTGCTTGCGTGTGTAATCCGCGTCGGAACGTCGTGGAGCTGAGATCTTGCAATCAGATACAAAAATGTTGGATAAACGGCCTGAGGATAAGCCGTTAGGAGCAGACATTGACCAAATCTACCCTAAAGCCTCGCAGCTTAACCATATTACACGTTTCCGGCCCACACTTTGACCCAGTTGACGGACTCAAGTATTTAAGCTGCTACCTTAAGGAGCAGAAAATGTGTTGTGCGTGTTCTCCTGGGTGTTTGAGGCGGCGGCAGCCGGGGAGAAAAGGGGCAATTCTCTAATAATTAACATTTTCCTGTGGCGAAGCTGAGTCATCGGTGCCACCTCAAGAGGGTTGTTTCAAGAAAAGGGGGACACTGTGACGCACACACTTTCAGCAGGGTAAACATAAGTGTGTTAGTCTGCGTCGGTGTGCTCTGTGATTCACACCGAGACACAAAAAGACCCTAATCACAGCGAATCAAAACACAGCTGCCGCCTCGGATGTGTGCGTGCTTCTGCACGTGTGCCGGAGTCAGAGTGCCGTTTCTGATTAGAAGTCATGAAGTTATCATTTTGGATGAGAATAAATTGGGCTTGAAAGTTGAGACACGTATTCTGAAAACGTCTTGTTTATGAGGGACTACAAAAAAAAATCTAATGTTTGATTTTAGAGACGACTGAAGATGAATATTTTTTTCATAAAGTGGCAGATTATGCCTGATTGCATTTGTAAGCAACTGCTTCACTCCGCCCCCTGCATTGTGGTTTGCATATTTTACAGCACAAAGTTTCAGGCATAAATTTCCTTAATTGTAAACTTTATACGAGCACTAAACTGCAGAGACGGCTGCTGGTGTCAGATGGTCCGTCTGCTGCATGTTATTAATGATGTCTTTCACAGGCAGATAAAGAAAAAAACAACAACTTTTGGCTCACATCTTGTAGCTATTAGGGGCCTAGTTTTAATTACTGAGATACTTCATTTATGGTCCTGATTAGAAATGTGATACTGCCTGTAAACTCATTACTTTATTAGTGCTTTGAATTTGTAAAATTACAGGATACAACTTTGAATTGATCACTTTTTATTATCTGATTACAGCAAGGAGGAGACTTAAAAGTAGAGTATTAAAGGATAAATCTGGAGTCATTTCAAATACATTTTTTCACCGTGTGTGGCTCATTAATACTACTGAAGGTGTAAATGTTTAAAAATGCCTCAGAAATTATGTTTTCTTTTTTTAAAAAGCCTCAATAATTTCCAAACAGCTGATCTGTTTTAGCAAATGTTACTCAAACAATTGGTAGTACAACCTTTGTTGGGGACTATTTTCAGCTGCGGTTTAATACAAATGTGGTGCTCTAGTGAGTGTTTGTGAAAAATAATCATTGCTCATGTTCATGGCAATTAAGGAACATGCCATCCGATGCTACAGTGTGTCTCATTGATGTGTTTTGTCATTATCAAAAGTATCCTTTGAGCATTCAGCCAGCCAAGTGTTTCTCTCACTAAGACCATTCACAATCCTCCCCCCTCTCTCTCCCTGCCTCCATTCATCCATCCTGTCCTCCCCTCGCTCACCATGCTGACTTGGGCCATCTGTCGCTCCAGCTTGGATCGCGGCACGTCCTCGAAGTAGTTGTCATTGCTGCGCTGCCTGCGCCGGGCGTCCGCCTGCATGATGAGGTGCTGCACGTCCAGAGATCCGCCCGGGACCCCCGCCGTGTACGCTGCCTGGCCCACCGACGGGCTGAGCTGGGGAGGAGTGTGGTTCCCGCCGGGCTCCTGGGACAGAATGGGGGTGGGGGGGGGGAGGAGATTGGAAAAGCGGAGGGAAGTAAAAGAGGGTTCATTCATCATTTCATAATGTGCTCTGTCACTGGTGCAAGAACAATAAGTAGGGCAATTGCATCCGCCATGCACTGTCACAATTTATTCTTCAGCTACAGTGTAGACATGCTGCTCAGTGCCAGCATCCAAAACGTGCTTAGAAAACATCGTGGACAAAGACACCGTCCTGTCATTGATGGTCTCAGCTGGTCCAGGAAGTGTCCTTACAGCACAACACTGAAGCCTTGCCTGCTGACTGACTGTCTCTCTAAATGGCTAGATCCTTAAAGTGGGAAACGCTGGTCATGTAAGAGCTCCACGCTGAGTGGAGACTAAAACTCCCCAAAGAAGTAGAACTTGTATATGTTCTAATGGTGTAATGGTTTTACACACTAAAAGGTCAGCTCTTTGTGAGCCGAGGCGTTTTCACTCTCAGTTGATTACAGATGAGTACAGCCTCGACACAATGGGCCTTTTCAGGTGATTATCTTCATATTTACTGGCCTGTAAGAGCTGAAGTGTTACAAATGTGCCTTTGAGTTCTCATCCCGAGCCTCCTTCTGTTCATTCAGCCCGTTAGCTCTCATGCAGCCAGCTGACAGCCACTGTTTGTGTTACTGACACACTGGAAGAAGACGCCAGTCAAACTCACCTTTTTTACATTTCACAAGCTTTGATGAGCCACATATACAATCTTTTGCTGCCTTTTTCTGTTATTCTTGTTCGAATTCTGACATTTTATTGACTCAATACACCCGAGTGACATTTTTCCCCCTAATAAAGTTTTTCCTCGGTACGTAACTGCAGTCCTCAGATGGACATGTGACACAGTGGCCGGTTGAGGCCATTTAAAGTACAGAAAGGAATCGACCAACACATTGCCAAGGGCCTCCCGTGGCTCGACATCACAAAGAGCAAGAGACTATTATAAGGACATTAGAGCGTAGCCCCAGTGAAAGCCAGTTCCTCGTGATTAGTATCCAGGACAAGCCGGCAGGAAGCAAACTACAGCGGGTCGGCCATTTTGTGCCTGGTGGATAGAATTGGGTAATCATTTGGGTTGTAACAGCCGCAGTGGGGAGGCAGCTGCTCCCTCACTGCCCTCTGGGAAGGCACCAGAGCTTTCTTCCTCTGTCTGGTGAATTCATCATTTGAATCCACGGTGGTTTAGATGTTGCTTCAGGTTTTCATGGTTCATATAAAATACCGTCTGCTCGCCGAGACTCACTCACCCTAAGGGAGATGGCCCGTGGAGGTTTTTGTGGGGTGTCTTCGTGTAGCCGGTCCCCCAATGAGGCAAGGATCCGTTTTCTGTGTCCGATAAGACTGATCTTCAATACCTGAACAAACACACAGATATCAGACATTATGGTTAAATTACACGCAGTCAAAAAATGATTCATTAAAAGGCAGCACTGAAAGGATAAGTCGGTTCACAGACAATTAATCGAGTAAAAGTGCCAAATATTTACTAGTTTCAACTTCTGAAATATGAGGATTTGGTGGATTTTCTCAGTTTCGTTTCACTGTTTAGTCGGACAAAACAAGCAATCTGAGCAGAATTTCAGAGTTTTGATAAACAATGTGTTATTTAGACAGAGCGTTCTCTGCAAACACACATTATATCGTGGTTCAAAAGTGGATAATAAGATTATATCAGCATATGCCCAAAGAAACGCTGCATAAAAAGGTACAGATTATCAACATCAGGAGCCTCAAAGGGAGGATAATACTGCTCAGAAAAGGGTGACGCAGAGAAAAATCACTATCACTCTAATGAGTGCATAATGACATAAGATGTCTCCGGGCATGAGCATACATCATTTCATTATTATAATTGCATACACTGGCTTGGACGTTAGTTGTGCTGCTACACAAACAAGATCATTTTACATCATTAAGGTAAAACTCAGAGACAGAGAGTGTGTCCTACAGTATGAGACTCACACAAAGAGGAAAGACTGATGCAATTAATCTGCGATCCTATAGTAATTTACTAAGATATCTGAAGCAGGAAACGTATCAGGATCAATGTGAAATAAAGGATTTGGGGACTTAAATTCATATATGAGGACTTAAAAGCAAATAAAAGAACCAGCCCATGAATATTTAACCACTAGGCCTGAGTCAGGCTTCAGTGAGAAACAGCCCCAAACTAATGTCCGATTTTCAGCTTCTTTGTTAAGAACATCATCTGATAAAACATCGACACTAACTGCCATTAAAATGCTAATTCAACGATATCAGATTGAGGCACATTTATGACAGTCTATTGTTTTTCCCCAGGTGCTCATTACGCAGGCACAAACAGAGACAAATTACACACACACACTTGGACTCCAATGAAAGTGTTCCTTCTTTCCCCAGTCACAAGGCGTCCGCCGACTGTGCCAGTCACCGGCGTTTCCAAAGAGACGAGCTGGAACACGGCCGCTTTGTGCAGCGCTGTTTGTTTGAGCCGCTCTGGCTGCCGTACATATGTCAGTACACAACAAACCGCTGCTGGCTTTTATTGGGGCTGCCTCTGCAGGTCTTCCAATAAAAAGGTATGCGCCAGTGTGAGCGAATGTGCGTTTGCGAGCGTCTTCGGGGCAAAAGGTGGTAATTAGCCTCAATGCGAGGCCTTGCTGCGAGTCTAATGATTCTCCCAACACACACACACACACACATACTTCATCATCTCACGCACCAATTACTGCTTTACATCTGGAAGGGAAACATCAAAATACACACTGGCAGAGATAACAGTAGCCCGTCATCGTGTGTGTGCACAAAAGCTAAACACACACAGGATATAAAAAAGCCAATCCCCACCATTCTCAATAGTGCACATAATATGCAAATTGCATGCAAACAACTGATCTATAATGCATCAAGGAAGCTTAAAAATGCTTCCTCTTGTTTTCTTTGCTCAGTAGGTTCCATAAATTAAATCTTATGTTGCACAGTAAATAAGGAAGAGGAGCAGTTTGAATAGCGAGATGTGAAAACGGGTTAAACTACATGGTATTCAGCTCTTCTTTGCGTGGAAATAATGTATTTAATTGTTAAAATTAGTCGGATCAAAGGGAAACAGAGGAGAGCTGGGACTAGCGGGTAGTGGAACTAATTGGCGTATTATGGCCGCCCCTTGCTCCCTCCAACAATTTTTATTCACTCATCTCTCCCCTCCTCTCCTCCCTCTCCTCCCAGGGCTGCACAGCTCGCTCTCTTCCTCTCACACACTCCGTCCTTTATGAACACACAGCGTCGGTCACTCTCCAGCATCCCTCCCTCCGTCTCCGTCTGGCTCTTTGTACCGACGTTGACATTGACTTGCTGAATTTGGTGCATTACGATCATGTGATTTTTGTCTTTTTAAAAAAAAGCTCACTTTCCACGCAGTTTTTTTTTTCGATACAAGGGTCAATATGATGGTATGAGAAGGCGTTGTATCGCTCCAGCAGTAGAAAAGGAAATTACACTTCATTCAAAGACTTTAATTATTGAATATAATGAAATCTCATTGTATTCAGTCTCATTCTCAGGCTTTTTATTTTTAATTGTTCATTTCCAGTGTGTGTTTATTCATTTCAGGAGTTCTTTTAGGTGCAAGTTTCACAGCTTCTCAGTTATGACTAGACTTGCTGCCTTTCGTGTTTTCACTGGTCTGATAAAACCAGCTATTTCATAAAGTCACCTTGGCTTTGAGGAGGCCGTGATGTGTTTTCTGACATTTTATAAGCCAAATGATGAGGGCATTTCCTAACACAATCCTCTGCAGCTTAATCCACAATGACAATTAAGTTCATGAGTAAAAAATACTTTACACTTGATTTCCTTAAAGGTGCTAAACTAAAAAAACATAGCATTGATATTGCAGCAAACTATTTACAAAGTGGAGTAATGTCTGCCTCATCCTAGATCTGAATGTGTAGCATATTTAAAATAGAGATTGCAAGTCAGCACATTTGACCTGGACCTGGAAGTACAAACTGTAGTAAAGGTTCTGAAATATTCATCCTCTGGCTTCTGCACCACTGCCAGTCTGTCTCCTGGGGGGGTAGCGTGACACCAGTCCTCACACTGTTGTTCATCACATTCAGATGCACACATGCTCCAGAGAGATGCATCTGTGTGTGCGTCTGTGTGCTTCACTACGTCTTATGCAACAACATCTCCTTCAACAACAGTAGAACAGTAGAAGCCTCAACCTCAGCCTGAAGTTCAACTGTCACCATGGCAACACAGAGCCGCAGCAGCAGTAAGCCACCCCCCCCCCAAAATAAAAAATATATATATATCCACATGAACGTGGTTGTGTACACACACACACACACAAACAGCTGTTTCAGAGCTCGGAGAAGAAGATTATATCGTTATCCCTGAATGGATGAGGTTCCGGATGCAACCCGACCATTATTGTTAAAACACAGACTCACACTCTCACTCTCCCGGTGATGCTTGACTGCGGTATCGCCACATTTGCATTCAAATTACATTCATAGCAGCTGCATATACTGACTGGGAAGAGTGTCCGGCTACCACAGCATCTACCCATTGCTATCCCATTAACCGCTGATCTATTTAAAATCAACTCGGTTGAACTCGACATGATCTCATACTTCCCCCGCCCGGGTCTCTCCACCGTACCTCTCTCTCTTCACATTGTGACCGAGTGGCTGAATGAGGGTTACTTGCGTTCACCACAGTACGAAGTGATGCTGTTTGCCTCCAGTGTGTGTCTGGGCTGCTCTGTTTGTGCCTTGTGTGTGTGTCTTTGTGTGTCGATCGATGCACTAATCCCGTTAACAGTCCCGTTAGCCCAGATTGAACGGGCTTGATTAACGGGATTAGCCGCCACACATACCGGTAACGGAGCTGTGCTCTCCAACAGGCGTCTCCTCTCCGTACGAGCCGGCACTCAAAACAAACATTAAACCTGATTTAGCATTATTAATATTTGTGTATTTCACCTTCAAGTTATTTAATAAAAACAACCCATTTTATAGAACATGCAAAAGGAAACTTTTATAAACTTCCAAGGAAATTCTAAGAACACAGTGACCTCTTTAAACAGAAGAGGGACCACAGAATAAAGATGACGGCTGTGACATATTTTGCAAAGAAACCAGTGCAACAATAAGGGGTAAGTGGTAAGCGTCAGTGATTGGGGACATTAACAATGACCTTTCTCATTCAGGACACTGGAGACACAAAGCCTTTTCTGTCTTTTTGCTACTGGCGGGGAGTTTGGAAGCTGGTCGGCTCACCGGAGCGTAAAAACCCAGCGAGGGAACCAACAGTCCCGTCACTGTCTGTGCTCAAGCTAGCACGTAGTTTTAATGATGGAAAGGGAAGGGACTCAAAACGCTTTCATCAGTGTCTTTTGCTCCCGTTTAATCGACATCGACTTGCCTGGATATCCCTTTCAACGCCCTACCTCCGTCTATATTCCGATTCCCTTGACCTCAAATTACCTCTCATCATCTGCTCTCATGCCTCCCACTTCCTCCTGACTACTCCCGCTCTCGCTACATCCACGTGATAGAAGGAGGCTAAAAGAGCAAAGACAGTGGGAGAGAGTGGTGTGATGGTGTCAGTGAGTCGGCCTAATAAAAGAAGAGAGCGGCTTCTCTTCAGCCTTGGTAACCGCGTGTGATTGGTCCATCTTTGTTTGCTAGTTTTGGGCTGTGTGCATCTACCTTCTCCAGGCTCATGTCGATATGACCGATCACCTCTCCCCTGTAGGCTAAAGGTCGTGACCTCTGTGATACGCAACCCTTTGAAGAATGCTCCATCGATTTTTCCAGATCAAAGAATCACTTGGGTCAGGTTTCCTATATTGCCCAGGTCAGAATACACTATAGACCAATTGAATGGTAGTATTGATCAGCAAATAGCCCATGTCTGTCTCAGTGGCCTCTTAGAGGCTGAGTACATCAAGGTCACGGCCTCTGTTTCTCGGCAAAAAGACATTTAAATATACTTAAAAGTGCATTAGTATTCTCTACCAGAATAAATTGTTCATATAAAGTAGACTTTAAATAACATAAAGACTAATATTAGTTTGATATTCTGGGAAATATGCTTATTCTCCTTATTTCGCTAAGAGTAAGATGAGAAGATTGAAACCACGAAGGGAACAACATTTTCATACCAGCACCTCTAAAGCTCAGTAATTATCAGGCTGTGTATTGTTGGTTTAATCTGTACAACAACCATAAAATAAATTAAAACTAACAGGGTTATTTTCCAGACTATTCCTGGGAGCAGTAGCCAGGCAACCAGTGGAGACTCCAGGAAGTTACTGCAGGTTTTATTCATTTAAATATTATAAAACGTTGGTGAATTTGGTTGGTGGCTCAAACATTTGGGTGTGTTAGTGCTGATGAACTCTGGACTCCAGCAGTCCTGGCAGAGCAGCAGAAATGCTGTATTTCAGTCATATGAATCGGCTTTTTGCAAGACATGCAAATTTGAGAATTAACATTGGCATTATGCCTGAGCTGCGGTAAAAAGCCAAAATATATTCGCCTCCAACTTGCAATCAACAGGGTTTGTTATAGTGAAGTATTGATGTAATGTGAATAATGAGCGCGGCACACACTGAGGGTGAAAGCACATACATTCAGAAACAATGCCTGGCTCATTTTTCACCCGGATTATTGATGTTTTTCTAACCGCGAATACTTAATGATGGCTGGCCACCTTCCTCATCGCTCCATCCCCCACATACTGTTTGTGTTGTTGGGAGGTGGAGTGATGAGTATCGATTTGCCTGGACTCTCAATAGACTGGACACACACACACACACACACACACACACACTCGACACACAACACACTGAATAACCCTCAGAAAGCAAGCAGGTGTGAGTGATGCTGGGATCAAGACAGTGGAGTCCAGTTTTGGGCTTCACCTCTTTGCTCCACACACACACACACACACACACTATATGTATACATATATAGGCTATATATACACTATATTGGGGGGAGGGGGCATCAGAGGGAAACCAGAGACCACTGGTTGCCTAGCAACCACAGAGCAGAGGGGAGTTGCAACCAAGGGTTATGTGTCGAAAAATTATGTCCAACAGGGACCAATAGGAAGGCTCGTTTCAGTGCTGACGGAGCAGGCGGCCAATGAGACGGGGCCATTAATAAGCCTGCCTACATGGAGACAGATATATCTCCATGAATAGCATGAGAACTGTAACTATGACAGTGTGTGTGTGTGTGTGTGTGTGTGTGTGTGTGTGTGTGTGTGTGTGTGTGTGTGTGTGTGTGTGTGTGTAAACGTTGCAAATTCTGCAGGATCAAGGTTGCAAGCAAGATCTTTGAAAGCTTTTCCCTACACACACACACACACACACACACTTTCTTCGCCACACACAGAGGAGCTCATGAATTGAACTGCCAATACGATGAAAGTGGAAATGGTATATGCTATTTTTCTGGGTTAATAAATACTTCAAAGCCCCGAGATGGAACCGATTTTCACACTGCAGAGGAGCAAAAGCTCTCCTTAGGCCGTGTGTGTGTGTGTGTGTGTGTGTGTGTGTGTGTGTGTGTGTGTGTGTGTGTGTGTGTGTGTGTGTGTGTGTGTGTGTGTGTGTGTGTGTGTGTGTGTGTATTTACGAGTATCTGGCTGTGGGTGCTTCAAAGTGTTTATCCACCTCCAGTCTTTTCAAACTGTAAAAATGCAAGTTAAAGTAGAGCGATTTCTCGACACAGAAACAATAATGAAAATGTATTTAAACTCACAAATGCATTTATATGCATCATTTTTACAGAACCAAAAGATAATTATTAACAATTAAAGACGCACAACCTGGATAATAGGGTGCTTGTAGCAGTCATGTGTGCATTTGAGATCTGTGCTTGTTTGCCTGTGTCTGGGAGGTGCCAATCTCCTATATTTAGAATTCCACCACAATTTACAGTAAAGGAGGTTAATCGCTGTTAAATGTAAATAAATAAATAAAATAAAAGCCTATTACGGGTTTCTCTGATCTTCAGACAAAAAAATGGAATGTGAAGCACCAGTAATTAATAAAATCGTTTTCCTAATTATACATTTTACATCATGACTTGTAATTTAAGCTTGTAATTGACTAAATTGGGATGCACGATTAAAACTAAAACAATTAAATTGGTTTCTTGGCCTACAGTAGGTGTATACATATTTGGTAGCGGTTAATCTCGACATAAGAACTCATTTGAGCGGTGCGATCTATTTTAATGAAGTGGCGCGTAAATCTCCAATGACTTAGCGCTCACATGATAAAGAGTCACATTTTGGGGTTACAAAGACCTGGCTCCTGATCTACATCAGATATGCCAACATCTAAATTAATCACAGCCACATCAGAGCAGCAGTGTAAATGTAGCCAAACAGTAGTGGCAGCCAATGAGCGAGGTCAAAGCTGTGGAGTTATATTTATACCTGAAGCAAGATGCCATGTCCTACTCGCTTTGAGGTTGTTCAAGTCATCACTCTGATGTTTATCCATAAAACACACGCATACGCGGCAATTTCAATACTCTCAGCCTCGGTCACCTTACTTAACCTGCCGACAAGGACAAAAGTTTCAGGGGGAAAACCACATCAGCTGATTAACAGTCTGTGTTCCTGTTTTGTGTCCCAGTTCAGTCCCAAAATAAGAAGCCAGCCCTTAGAAAACAAACTCTTCCCTGCTCATGTTAAACAGTGAAGGGTGTGAAGTAGAAGTGTTAACGCTATGACTCATTCCTACACTTGCTTTGAAAGAATTAAAGGTGTATTATAGGATATTGGGACCGTATTTGATTGCCTCCTAATGGCTCTCAACGTGGCCAAGACTTAGCTGGTGGCTAACAGTACGAACTACAGGAAATGAGCAGAGCAGCGGTCAGTGGGGCACGCTCACACACTCACACACACACACACACACACACACACACACACACACACACACACACACACACACACACACACACACACACACACATATATGCACTAACAGCATGTGTGGTCAAACCGGTCAGTCAACAAAGCAAGAAGTAGCTCTGATAACAACACACACAGAGGGAAATAGGCGTCATTGTCTGCTGAGGGAGCCGTTCCTCCTCTATATCTCTAATAGCACATCGTTTGCTGCTATATTAATGCTCTGAATGTCATAATGCGCCGAACAAAATAGAACAAAACCAGCCGTGAGTCCGAAAATAACCAAAAGGATATTTAGGCTTTAAACCCTCAGCATCAGTGTTCCAGTACCTGTGTGTTAAAAGCCTTTGTCCGTGAAACGTCTCTTCCAGCATCATCTATCACGCTGTGGTTTCACCGGGCCACCGAGTGACTAATGCGGGTCACTGAGGGGGAATCTATCGCCGCGACGATCCGATGAACGGGACACCGGATGATGATTGATCGACCGGCGTCTGAGGTACAAAGCATCTGGCAGGATTTCCAATTCAATCTTTTCCGTCTGTCCGGGCTGCAACAGCTATGAGAATACAAATACTTGTCTTCCCGTCGTCCTGCTGGGACCTGTCTCATTCTACCCTTCTGTTTACCTCTACTTATACTCCAGCCAAGTCGAAACAGCATCAGAAATATTAACTTATCATCCTGCCTCTTGGTTTCCAGTGGATTTTGCGTAACATTAAGACAAAGTCAGGAAGCCTTCAAGTGCAGTGGAGGTGAAATTGTTTGGTATTCACTGCTGTTTCTTTGAGTGGTTTCAAAATCTAACCTCGCCTTGAAAAGAAAGTAGGTCTAGAAAAAGTGATACACACTAAAAGCCCGTTCCGTTTCCCTCACTTTCACTTAAACATGTCCTTGTGTTATCAGTCACGCCTGCACAGACTCTGACTAACTAATAGCATCCCTCTCTTAATAGATATTCTTGTACTTCATTCTTCCCTGGTCCGGTCCCAGATTCCACTTCTCTCACCTCCATCTAAGAGCATGTCATCGCATGTGAATGAGCATCGGACACAAATTGGGGCAGCGATTGGATTCGAGCGGGTTTAACTATAATAGCTTTTTGCTCCTTTTCACTTGAATTAAACTGGGAAAAAATGGCTGAAAACCTGATTTGGGATTTAACTCTCCTTTTACAATCGCATACAAATGTAAGAAGTTGGTCGAATCCCTGGCAAGGATTGGGTTCACGTCCAAGAAAAGCAAAAAATACACCATCGGAGTTACTCTCTCTCAGCTGAGAAAGGTAACATGACGGGAATTTGGTCAAAGATGCATCGGTATGAATTCACAGGGAAGAGAGAAAAAGAGGTCACGCTCCGATACTTGTGGAATGATAAACTTTAGTTTGATCTAAAGACGGACGGACCAACGGATGCTTCCTCGCTCCATCGCTGAGCTCATTCTCTCAGGTGGCTCGAGGACAGACTCCTACACACTAGACGCACAAAAGCATTTATCTTCCACTCCTGCACACACACACACACACACACACACACACACAGTCAGTAAATTAGCCTAGTCAGCAGTGTCGATTGAGCGCCATGGAAGCGCTTCGTATGTTGTAATCACCTCAGCCTCACCAAGCATGAAAAATGTATAAATAAAACAGCGAGCGAAGAACAAAAGGATCGGCTGCTCATCATCCTCTCCCTTCTCCCTTCTCTCTCTCTGTCTTGGTTTTAACAAATATCTCTCTGTTTCCTTCATGACTCATCCGTTGTCCTGTCTATCAGTGTGGTCACCTACCTCTCCTAAACACTGGACTTATTCCAAATGAAAGCTTGACCAGTCTTCTTCCAGTGTGCGCTCCTCTGCCTCCTCCTGCGTTTCCCTTCCTCGCGCTCTTCTCTTCTTGCCCGTTGCCTTCTCGCTGTCGCAGACAAGTTTTTGCCTTCCTTCTCTTCTTCTTCTTCTTCTTGAGCCAAGCTCTCCAAGCTTCACTCTTCGCCTCCTCACCACCAGCTTTTGTCTCCCTTTCTCACACTCTCTGCAGATTTCCAGCGCTCACCAACTCCTCCTCCTTCTTCAGCTTGCGGCAGCCAGACTACATCTCCTACATGTCTCTGCCTGAGCGCTCCCTCTCTCTCTCTCCCTCTCTCTCTTTCACACACTCTCTCTCTAGCGGCACTCTCTCTTTCCACCCAGTTTACATTCCCCCCCCCTCCTCCTCTCCATCTCGTCACTATGGAGACGCTGGGCCCGTACAGAGACAAGCTCGTGCTGGTTCACAACTAGTGGAGATGTGTTGTTTGTGGGCAGCGTGAGTTGAGACGGCTCAGCCGTTACTATCATCATCACAATGACTTCGCTGTTCAATTCCACTTCCATAAAACTATAATCAGAAGTATGTTTCTATTTTTATAGGCCGTTTTCTCCGGTTGATATTTGATCAAACAACCACGTTGTATATTCTTTTATTGATGCTCCAACCAGGAAATCATTTTATTTGGGAGTTTGATCCCCATCCATCCAAGCCTTGGAAGTGCTCGAACTGAAAGTCACCTGACATTGTGTTTATAGAAAATGAACGGGACTTTTACGTCTGGAACCCTTTCGGATGCCCAAAATAAGGCCTTCCGCTAAGTCATTAGTCGATTGCGCAGGTCATTACATTTTTCCGTTCGCCTACGGAAGCAGACAAGTTTAGACATTTGGCAGAAAATAGCTCAGAGCAGAGGAAGTCCCGCATATCTGATCCTGATTGGTCTTTTGAAATGTACTTCATGTACTTCAGAGCAACGTCATCTCTGAGCAGGCATGCGTAATATGTGAAGCACCTTTCAGCCATAACAACATCCTCCACTGTTTGAAACCTGACTCACATGTGCTCTTGGTCAGGACACCGCTGGGACCCCACCAGTTTGGAGCAGTAAAATTAAACAGGTTTCCGTACGAGAGCGTAGATTCAGATTCCTCTCGCTGTTAGTGACGCGCAAATGAAATCCAACCCGTAAAGCTCGATGTCATTCTGCCTATTTTTGTCTTTTACAAGTGTCAAAAACCAAAGATAGTGCATGACTTAAACGCCTCGCCTCCTCTCTGAGAAACAAACTATACTAAAGATTTCAATTAAGTATATCGTTGACGTTGGAAACACAACAATGGAGACACAACCACTAAATGGACTTGAGAGATATCTGCCACTCAATTCCAGCAGATTTTACAAAAATCTGTTGAAAATAAAAGTTGTGTCTTCTTTGATTCTTAACCAAAGGCCGAGCTAATAATTCATCATCATTCTGGATGAAAATTAAAGAAATCTCATCAACCTATTGCTCTCACTAACCAACATTCGGGACACATAAAGGGAAATCAGTGACTTTAACTTACAAATTAAAATACAAACCATAATCAATCCGTCTCCATCAGCAAATGAAACCTCCCACAGAGTTAACGAGTGAGGATGCTGATTGTGAAGCAGCAGACCAGCGGCTCCAGCTCCACCGGAGTACTACCGAGCCACAGGTTCAGGCTGCGCTCGCGGGGTCACACACATTATCTCCCGATACCTCCCACGTTATCTCCGGCACGGTGAGCGCTGCGACGGGAAGTGCAAACGCCAAATAAGGCTGCAGGAGAGCGATATCAGCGGGGCAGGGACGGTGAAGTACACTGCAGTCCGGAGGCAAGTCCACCCACACGAAAGCTACAACTCACTCCTGTTTTCACACACAGTGTACGGGAACAGTATCCTCGCCTGTTCCAACACATCAGACACGCATGATACCAGCCTGCATGCAGATCTCTCACATGTAAACGCCTTTATGGGTGTGAAGACACATGAAACTGTGATGCAGTAAAGTACGATCAGAAGTGTGGATCCATGTGTTTGTGTGTGTGTGTGTGTGTGTGTGTGTGTAGGTCTTATTGTATGATATGTAGGGTTTCATTCTGCAGTGTCTAACGAAGGCAGAAACCATCTGGTGTTGGGATGTGAGACAATCTGTCCATTTGGAGAGGTGACAAAGAAGGTGATGAGCACACACACACACACACACACAGACACACACACACACACACACACAAAGTATATGGAATAGTGTTAGGATAAGGCAATCCAGTACACACACACTTGCACACACCAACACATTTCATTTATACCAAGTGCACATATCTCTAGTCTCTATGGTAACTAGTAGCCGTCATGGCAACGGAGTACAAGCGGTAGAAGAAAGGCTGAACTCTCATGACTGTCCTCAATTTATTTTGGACCCCTTATATAGTTAAAAACACACACACACACACACACACACACACGGAGGTTTTCAGAACACATTCCCAGTTTTGAGAGCGAACGCCTCTTGAAACGACACGTTTTAATAATAATGGGGAATGTAGGGACGAGTGAGGACCTGCAGGTGAGTCACACACACAAACACACACGCCTACACTAAGTGTACACACACTAACAGGCCTTCACATGCAAGCTACGTACGCGAAGGAGCAAAGAAGAGGTTGCAAGATGATCGATAAGATACGATAGGAACCACAGCGGTGGAAAATAGTATACTCAAGTACTACTTGCGTTCAATATTTAGGCCCGTGTACTTTTGTACTACCATTTTATGCTCCTTTATATTTCCAGGTCACTACACAGAGGGCAGTGCAGTAGTTTTCACTCCACTACATTTACAGTATATGTGGCTCATGCATCATTAATAATAATTAAATTAGATTACATTCAAACCAATCTTATGGGAACACTCTACTGTACCTTGATCTATTAATTATTTCCTCTGTTTCACTGGATTAGCACAAACCTATCTGGTTATTTTATGTATAGGTTGTTTCTTAATTATGACTCAACTATATTGCTGTGGAAACATGTATGTATGTAAAATAAATTATATTCTTATAACAAAATGATGACTTTATTTCAAATCTTTGCTTTTTTATTACTGTCATTTTTCTCCCTCTCTTTCAAAGGAAAGGTTGGTAACCACTGATCTACAGGAACAAGTACATGCAAGACCACAAACACTGCTTTCCTCTACTCACAAACCATCAATCAAATGTTTGCAGCACCACACAAGATGCACACACACACACACACACACACACACACTTGAAGGCATCTCCACTGTGATATCAGCGTCCACTCATCTAGAAAACATTAAGGGAACTGTTCCCTGAGGACCAGAAACTATCTGCACTCCATCGTCGTGAATGTGCCTTTCCAAAAAGAAATCCATTTCTAATTGCTCCGCTCTGGGCTCTCCGAGGACTCACTTGGAATGAGAGCATTTTGCTGCCTTGACGCAGTTGTTCTGCACTTTCTTCTGGACTGGAATGCGTGGCAGCAGCGCCACCATGTGGATTTATACACCATGTGCCTGCAGCTCACTGCACTGCAGGGAAATGAATATGGATTTGATGGGCCCATTCATCCACCGTTAGAGAAAAGAGACCTCAAAGAATCATCAAATGTGAGAAAATGTACATTAGAAGCTTTGATGTATGTTCATCTTTATATTTAAATGATTTTTCATCGTCCAAATTGAATTTCATGATAATTTGTGCTTCTGTTTTTTGCTGCATTCAGCCAGCTTCCCCTCACGGAAATATTTCAAAGCTTCTGGTTTTAACGGAACAACAGAGACTCTTCTTCCAGTCCAAAACAGATTATTTACACGTTCCTGATTGGAAACCAGTCCAGATCCAGCTGACGCGTTCCCATACAAGCCCTCCTCACAGCCTGGGTCGAGGCCTGGAGCTTTATTAAGGGGAAATTACGCGAGTAAATTATTCTTGAGGCGGCTGACAGATTTTACCAGGAGAATTGTGATATTAAAAGCAGGTTGATAGAGTCATAATGTCTTGCCATTATTACATTCTCAAGTACCTGACATAGCCCTCCAAATTAGTTTGGTTCGGGGGAAATTAACGGCACAAAGCAGCTTAAATAGCAGCTAAGACGTTGAAAACCTGCTGCCACACAGCGATGCGAGTAAATACTTGTTTGGACTGGGGCGCCAAAAGTCTCATACTTTGCTTGATAACTGACTTCGACATTAATTGCAAATTAAAATGGTCACCTATTCATTTGCTGTCAATCATCGTCCTATAGGTGGACGCAAATTGGCTCGGTGTATTCAGTGGCCAGTAATTTGTTCAATGTTAGCATAATGTAAAAAAGAAACTCCAATTATGAGCAGTATGTGCACACTTACAGTAGTCATCCATTTTTAATAATGGATTCTTATTTATTATTAATATTATTTGAATAATTTAAAGATAGAAAGTCTAATTTAATGAGTTTTCATTTCGGGGTCAGAAGACATTTAATTCCCACTCAACTATAAAATATGGTACATTGCTTTTTTTTCTGTGCTGCATGAATAATGATATATACTGTGATTATACTAACTAATTAGGTACACCTTATTCTTATCATATTGGTATGAAACAGATGTTAAAGATTAATTCTGATTCCATCAGTGATAAAACTGCACTGAGCAAGTTGAGTTCTGAGATATGGGAATAAAAAGGAGTCCGATGGGGAAAGGAGAATGTAAACACATCAGCAGGTAGATCAAACTTATTATGAGGTAAAAACAAAAGCCAGCAGTGAAGTTATGACACAAACGCAAACCGCTCTAAACATTACATGACAGATTCATATTACCGTGTATAGTAGTACAGAAAAACAGTGTTATTTCATAGGAATATTGTCCTTAACAATAGTTACTGTAGGTCAAAGTTCAACCAATAAGACGTGTTTTTACTGTCACCTTAATGTCCTATTTTAAATTAGTGTACATTTTGAATGCAGGTACTCCTGTTATCTTTACATCTGGCCTCTGCTTTTACAGTGTTTGGGAAGATGAATATTAGAAGTTAATCAAATTAAAATTATGCTCAAAAATACAAAATGAAAACCAGCGTTGTAATAAACTGGGGTAGTGTGTTAACATCCTGTAACAGTTCATCTGGATCGGGTGTTACGCACACGAGTCATCTACTCTGATGACATAAAACCTGAGAGTGTCAAAAACAGGAACACACACACACACACACACACACACACACACACACACACACACACACACACACACACACACACACACACACACACACACACACACACACACACACACACACACACACACACACACACACACACATCACCTGCTCTCTGGGCGACAGGCAGGATATTAAAAGGTGTTTCAAGATGCTTTTCTAATCCTACAACAGCTGGACTGCATATATATAACCAATCAAAGGGACACACACACACACACTCACACACACACACACACCTATACCTGATTCCCACTATTTTAAAATGCTACAACAATCCTTAACGCTGGTCCCTCGTCTCCGTGGACACCACAGCATCTGTTGCCCGTGGCGATTATCTAGTGATTACATGAAAGCAGTGGACACATTCCATTTTAAAAGAGACCTCTCTCTCTCTCTCTCTCTCTCTCTCTCTCTCTCTCTCTCTCTCTCTCTCTCCAACAACAGGATCTCTACACGTGCATGAAGATCTGCTTCAAAAGAAAACACTTCATGGACAAAAGTATGCAGACACCCGAACATGACCCTGTGGTCTGCAGTCTGCCTTCCAGTTGGTGTTGATGGGGTTGAGGTCAGCGCTGTATGCAGCCCCGTCGAGGGGAACTGGATTTAACCGGTCCTATGGCTCACTTATAATTAACAAGGATGATTACTGGACATGAGTATGATTATAACAGTTATTATCAAGAAAATAGAGTCAAGGCGCAGTTATTAAGGTGTTAATTGTGTTGAGTTTATAAGCAGTTGTTTTTCTCCAGGAATAAAGCAACAGTCCACTTAAAGCCAACTAAATAGACTTCATTATTTATTCATATTTCTGCTAACTGTATTCTCCATACATGTGACTTGTGTGCGCTGGAGACACATTTTGAATTTTGCAAAGATGGATTACTTTCTGAAGTAACTTTTTCTCGTCGGTCATCTAAGGTTTCCATTAATATTTTTTCTGTGGCATGCTGGAGCTTCTACAGGCTCTGGCAGTCGAGTGTCTCATAATCATTCCGCTTATCTGGGTTATACTAATAATTAATTGTAATATTAATAATGAATTGCAATTTGTACCAACTCAGTATATTCCATAAAATAAATATCATACATTACAAAGTCCTTAACAAGAAACTGCCTATGAGTTGACACTTAAATAAAAATAGGAAATATGCAGTTATGGGTCTCATAAAAGTGAGTGTTTGGATGCACCTTATTGTCTTAAGGGGCCGGATGAAAAACAATCCCAGCACTCAAACCTATGTGGAAGCAAACATCTGGTGTCAGCGTGTGCTTGTGCACCCTCTAGTGGCTTCTGTCTGCTCTGCACTGCAGCGTCACTGCATTATGGGGGAATTCTTCAGACAAAATCCTGTCCAATACTTTCATGTACATGCACGTGATGTCTAAATGTGAGTACTGAAGGAGTGAGCAGTACAAATGTGCTTCATATGCACATCTTAATGGTGTTTTCCATAACAGAAAGACGACTGATGTATAGTTAAGCTTGCATTTTAAAAGTGATGCTTTAAATAAAGCACACACATCCATAAACACAGAAGCATATATTAACACTTTGTCTCTCACACATATGCATCCCGAAACACATACTCCTACACACACACATACACTAACACACACACACACACACACACACACACACACACACACACACACACACACACACACACACACACACACACACACACACACACACACACACACACACACACACAGCGCAGCGTGGGCGGTATCCCCAGCGCTGCGAAACATCTTGCATCCCACATGCTTATATAACTCCCTCTCCACCTCCTCCAGCTGATCACTCATCATTTTATCACTTTATCCTCTGCTGGGAAGGAAAAACACCCCCCCCTCTCGTCTCCATCTCATTGAAATCAGCCAGGCGGGCGCCCTCTGCAATCGAGCATGATTTTGTTACACTGGGAGCATCAAAGGAGCGCGTCGCTCCGATGAGATCAGGCTGCAGCAGCAAACCCATCGCCACTGAAGATTTTATGTTGCTTCCAATTGAATCATAAACCTGCGCTCCTTGTGACATCAGAGGAGCTCAAATGTCAAACCTGGCTATCATGCACCATTACTGATATTTACAGAAGGAGAGGACTCTATCAAGGGAAAGCAGCTGCAAGCTATCCGCTCGCTTTTTACCACCGCACATGTTAAACCACAAACTTCAGCAAGAGAGAAGTATAAATAGAGAACACGATCAAAGAAAAAGAGGCAGTGAGGTGATGACGGAAGACGATGCACCTCCTATTTGCATTCATTGCAGAAATGACACAGCAATGAGAAGGGTGGGCTTTCTGCACACTCAGTATGGTCTCTGCATCTTTCACATCCACTCCAGGCTGGTTTCAGATAAAACACCAAAGGACAACGCAGGTGCATCTTCTGATGCAAGTCCCTGAGCAGGAGAAACAAATCCACTCGGTCACCAAAGAGAGAAATGAGGACTGAGACCAACAAGCGCTCAGCTTCACTTCTTACAAAGAAACCCATCATTTAAAGCTGTTGGGAACATTGAGAAACCAGCTACATTTGAAACATTATCCAACCGAAACACCCAGCCCAGTGGTGCAAACTCTTTCCCAATGAAAGTAGCAGCACAGGCTTCAGAAGTCACTTCATGTAGCACTTGTTCGTTCTAAATTAAATTATAGGACGGGTTAATTACAGTCCTGCGACAGCCACATTTCCTGGATTTCTTTTTTCTTTTTGGCAAAAATTCGGATTTATTAGTTACTGTTGGAATGAAAGAAAAATACCTGAAGACCAACTTACTATCTGTCTATGAGGGAGAAATTAGACCTGACACTATTATATTTAAAATAATAGATAATGCAATATGTTGACACAACATGGATTACTCTATTCTTATCATGGTTGCATCATTGATTGAAAAAAAAACTTTCAGGCAACAAGCCTTTGAAATATCTGTCATATCCATCCAGTATATAAACTGTTTTAAGAAGAATTCTATTAAAGAATAAAGTTGATGTTATTCTATACGTCTGTTTATATTTTTGTCAAGAAATCCCATGAAAAGACCAAAACTAACAATGTGTCAGTGGGTCTCTCAATGCTTCCTGCTTCCCTACGTTGTCTGTGGCTTCACAACTCGAGTCTTTTCTAATGAAGATTTTAGATTTTACTCTCTGAACGTCGGGAGCTCCATACTAAAAAGAAGAATAGTCAAAATCCAAGCAGCAGACGCTGATATATCCTAACTTTTGCTTCCTGGAATGGGTGAACCTCATAATGCAACTCAATAGCATATTTTCATTGGCATGTTTAGGACATCAGGCAGGAGCAGGAAGTGAAAATAACTGTGCGACTTACATTGATGAGCTCGATCTCCCAGATCTTCTTGACCAGCTCCATGGAGGTGTAGCCGTTGATGAGGAAAGACTTGGTGTAGTCGCCGAGCTCCAGCGACTCCAGCCACTCGGCCACAGACGTGGGGTTGTTGCCGTCGTAACCGACAGGTCGCACCTTCAGCACAGACAGAAGCGTTAGTTAAAGATCTCTATTTCTCACTACAACTATTTCTTTCACTACAACGTTTGAAACCTACTCGGGACTTCAGAGCATATTTCCTAACATCTCTGCAGCTCGTTGCTCTGGAGGTTTAATTTGTTTTCCTCCATCTTCTCACAGATATAGGAGATGCTGTGAGGAAATGCTGGATGTGTTTTGCCATATGGTACTCCTACCTTTGACCAGGAGCTGTGAAGCTGGGAACAGCTTGTTCAAACGTCGACAACATTATAGCCTACATACATATTTCTTACGTAACACAACATCTGTTTGAACTCTATTTACACTACATTTGACGTCTTCGTGCTGCAGCAGCAGCGGCAGCAGCAGCAACCTAATTCCTACGTGGGGGTCATTAAAGATTTATTCTTTGTTAAAAACCAGTTCAGCAGGGAACACGAGGAAGCAGCTGATACCGAGCTCTAAAAGAGTGTATTTTAAAGAGTAGAGGATGCAGTGCAAACAAGTAAACACGAGCTTTAGAGAAAGGGCAGAATAGCAAAGGACCCGGTGCCTTCAGATCCTTTGAGATTAGCTCGTGATTCAAAAGTCCCATCATTTTGACAGCGAAAAACAGCTTCAGAGAGCTGCACACAAACAGCCCACATCCTGCACCTTAAGTTGTGTTTGCCTGTGTGAAACGGGAAGGTTTTCTGAAAGTTTAGTGAGGGGATGAGAAGAGGGAGGAGCTGCCTGGAGATCAAAGTTTTCTGGGCGTCTGCATGAAGCCTGCTCATCCCCGGGCTCGGAGTCTCGCCTCCCTTTCTGCTCTCGTCTGCCTGCAGACTCCCTTCGCTTGCCGTCGCTGCAGCTCCACACCTTTGATCTTGCTTCCTCACGCAGCAAAGCTTAGACCTCGCTCGTCACATACGGCAGCAATCTTTCCCATGAGTCTCTAACTATGTGTCGTAGAAGCTGTGGGTCTCTTTTTAAGCAGCTGTCGGCTGTGTGACAAACGAAGGAGTCTGTGTGTGTGAATTGTACGGATGCAGTTTTTAGTTTGGACGCTGATTTCCAGTAACATACAGTAGCTTAGCGCATCCTTTCCTGAAACTCTCTGGCACAAGTATTCTCCACCCACAGAGAGAGTTACATCACATGGAAACACAGATTTACTGAATATGATCACTCAATTTCATCTAAGTCTATGTAATAAAGAGATTAGAAAGCTGACGTTTCATCCATGTCTGATATGTCTTTGTCGGAGTGTTTGATCAGCTGCAGTACTGACCCGGGGCAGCAGCCGTATGGCCTGCAGGAGGCGCTGTCTGTGGGCCGAGTTGAGGATCCCAATCTCCAGCAGGTCCTGGTCTTCCACCACATTGCTGCCCTGCAGAGTGATAAAAAACAAACAGCACGAGGTGAGTTTTTATGCCGAGTCTGCAAGAGTTCGGAATCGAGAATGACTTTCACGGACGGTTCCCAGCAAAACAACAACAAAGCATCTCTTGTTAATGTCAAGGACACTGATAGCCGCAGTCAGCTGTTATGTTCATGTTTTCTGTGGTTTGTGATGCGAGCAGCTCATTTATTTACCTCGACGACGATGCGGTTTCACTTAATGCCAGAATGTATGAAACAAAGTCACACCTCGCTTGTTTAATCCATCAGAGAACATCAGATTTGCATTAAGTTGTTGTTTTTTAAGTTAATTATGAAATATCAAACTTCACACACAGATTGATTTGAGAAGTCATTACCTTGTTGCAATCATGTAAGTGATGATGAAGAACAAAACAAACCGATGGCCGTGTGGACTGCTGACAAAAGGATTAAGGCTTGCAAAATGAAAAGAAAATCACTTTAAATAAGCACACCTTTTACATTTTAATTAGTCACACTATAGTAGAGGACTGTTTTATATGGAAGCAATAAAACCTCCTCGTATTTATTGGATTTTGTTTTGCCAATTCAGTCCATGTGTTTTATCCAGAGGTTTAGGGAAGATATTTGTTAACCATTTGACTACCCTAGAAGAAAACCCATTAGTCAAACTTGAAAATTGTGAGTGAAATATAAAGTGCACCATTCAAAATGGGAACAAACAAGCAATGTTCACGTGGGAGTCCCTCCGCCTGCCTGTTTGAATATTAGCAAAAGGCTACAAAGAAGATTTGGTAAGAGTTTAAATAATAGTCAATATAAGCTCGTTTCACACAGTCACATGACTATCAACGCTAATAATTCATGATATGATTCAAAATATCATCGTGACACAAACAGCGGTCTCCTAGATGAAAGTCCTGTGTTTGTTTGATGCCGTACTAAATTGGCATTTTGGATTCTGGCACCAAATCAGCTTAAAATCTCTGGTTTGTTTTCTTCAAACAGGAGGTCAGCCTGTGTGGATGTCATACACAGTTTCACCTTTATGGGAATCATTAAGAGTCCCATCAGTGCGTCTTCATGCAGACGGAGAGTTAGAGGAACGGTGTGATGCAGAAAGTCAAGAGCAGCAGAGAGAAAGGCCAACTCAGCCAATAATATAAAGCTGATCACCACAATGATGGTTGGGTATGTGAGGAGGAGGACAGTCTCAGGATCATCTATACTGTACATACACTCTGGTGGAGGATTGAGGGATTACACCTGTCAGTCCTTCCACAGCTCCTTCCTGTCAAACTTATAACAGTCAAAACTTGTTGTAGCCATTTTAAATCTTTGATTATTAAAACATAAATTACATCTCAAAATGGGACTAGCCTGAACTTTATCCTCAAGTATCAATTATGAATTAACAAATAAGATCAAATAGGACAAGACAACATAAGTAAGGTTCACAAAACTTTACATTGATGAAAGAAAGTTACAAATGTAAAAGACCCTTTGGCCCAAACAAGCCTCTTAAAGTGAACTTTGTTGCTGCAGGCTTGTAAGTCTAACTGTCTCCAGGGCTCCACCAGTCTCTCCCTGCACCATGAAACCTGAGGCAGCAGCAGCCGATCGGCCTCATCCCGTGGCTGAACCCATTTTCTTCCACATTCTCCTCACTAAACCTGCACGCCGGGGCCCTCTGTGAGCATGCAGTTCATAGATCAGCTCCCAGGCTGATTAATAGAGCCCAGAGCAAAGGCGGCGTTGGAGTTACCGTGCTACAACCTCACAGCGGAGTAATGACTCAGAGTCAGCGCCGAGCAGACTGCGGGGGGATTCAAAGACGTGACTAATTGCTCCCGGTTGGGATCCTGATAGCAAGAGATAGAGTTCCTTAATGTTTGTTCTTTCTGTCTCCAAACCGACCCTGCCCCGTTTCCCTCTCTGTCTCCACGTTACAACATGCTGGTCCCATATCTGCCATTAGTGCACATGATGGATCAGGGGATGAATATCACAGCAGTATTTCTTCTAGGCTCAGCTTTTCCTCCTGAAGTCTATGTTTGCATTAACACAATCTTTCTAACTGGCATAGTTATGATAAATTCCCCCTCGGCATGCAGAGGTGGTGTGAACACCAACGGTCCATTTTCTGAGCGTCCGCATCAAAACCGCCACAGCCTGCGGTTTGCTGGTTAAACTTCGACCTCGGCACTTAAAAACATCGCCATCACATCTAGTAGACGTCTGCATATCAAGCTCGGTCTACTGGATCTCTTGCTCGTTCTCTTTTTGTTACTTTCATGTTCATCGGTCGGATTTTCTCTTTCATTAGCTTTCCATTCTCCATCGCCCTGCTATCAAAGAACTCCTCGTTCTCGTCGAAACCATTTCTTCTCCGTCCTCACTTGCACTTTTACTTTGTAATTCAAAGCCGTTTGGCTTCTTCTACTTGCATTTATCTTTATTTCATATGTAAAGCAGGGAACTTGATGATAATCTCTCCCAGAATAACACATTCCTTCATAAAGTGGATGAGAGGTGCCACCTTTGAATGAATTATGGATAATGGCAATATTAAATTTAAAATATTGGGTTTGTTTTTTTTTCATCTGAGGAACAGTTTGGTCAAATTACCTTCCCTACCCTACAGTATCTTTAGTACACACTGCACGACATCACCCTTTATCTCTCCACTTCCTCTCACCCATTCATCTCTGTAATTCCATGTTCAAACCTAACCTCGCTTTGTCTTCATCAACTGCCTTCTATCTTTCCTTCAATGCATCGTGCTGGCTGAGACCCAATAAAGAAAAGATCCTGATAAAGGAGCTTTTTACATTAAATTCTTTCAGTTTGTTTGTGTGTCTCCACACAGCATCGGTTTATGGGACTCTTCCTAGAGATGCTGTATCGGATTTTCCCCTCGATTGTGAGCGATAACAAACCATGATTAATCTTTTCATTCCAGACCTCCCTCTCCCTCTCCCCTTGCCCTGTTTGGTTTGTGATGATGGTAATGATGAGCGTTAACAGGGATTATGTGACTGCAGACAGAGGACTGAGCAAGGTGAATTGGCTCTTAGCTACAGACTCGTTATATAAAGACTCTGAACCTCTTGAGATGCTGCTTTCAATCACCGAATGCCAGAAGTCGCAATGAAAGCAGTTAAAAGATCCAACTGATATGATTAACAATAATAATTAGTCATCCCTTCACTGTTTTGGTTCAGTCTCTCTGCTCTCATCAGCGTTGTTTCCAGACCCAGCAGGCTGACGGATTCAGTCAAAAGGCTCTAATGAACCCACTGCATCAAACCAGCCCAGCACCGACAAAAGAAGTTGGTGGAGACCAAAACAGAGCCAAAAAATGACTCTAAACGAATGATAGTATGAGATCATTTTCCTCTTTAAAGCTCCAATTATCAATACTTGTATAGAAACAAGGGCTCAAACTATGATTTTCAATCTCAACGGCCTGCATTTAACATTTATTATTGTTTCTGTCTCAGTGTAAAAAGTCAGATATTTCCTTCAGACACTAGGAAGTCAAAACTAGAGTGAATATTGGACTTAAATTCATGATGTGGCCAAAAACACGACTTCAACTGAATGATAATGTTGCTGTGTTTTTAATAGCAACGTTATTGATGTGTTTACAGCTCGTAACGTTGCATCGAGGTAGCAAAAAAAAGAAGAAGAAAAGATCAATGAATGTAATAAAGTGAATTGTTTTTTATTGACAGGAAGAAAAACAATATCAGAAATGCTCTTTTGAGTCTGTATTACAGCTGACCAGCTGGTCAGTGTGTATATATATATATACACACTGATACACTGTATGTACAGCCATTTGAAAGTGACGTGATTCGTTTCCACCCTGTGACCCTCGTATCATACGCCGTCTCCATGACAACCACTCCGCCCCCTAAAGATTTGTCCATCAGTCCAGCAGCATTTGTCCTCTACTAGCTGGTTAAGGTGAGCAGACACGCCCACTCTAATGACCCCCATTAGTGGTAAATGGAATGACCGGATGATCCATGTTCATGCGCATATGTGCGTACGTTCCTGCACAGTATGATGGAGGCTCCAGAGTTGAGGCAAGGTCAAATTCATTTGCAAACTAATCAGTTCTAAACGTGAACTTCAACTGGCCCCGAAATGAAAAAAAAAAAAAAAAAAAAGCTTAAATGTTGACTTGTTTCATTTTGAATCTGCCATTTAATTTGATTGCCCATACTGAGTGGTGCTGAAATGGATTTGACCTAAACCTCTCCTTGAAGAAACCACAGCTAACGATAAAAAGGCGCTGCAAATACCAATGTAATCCCTGTAGCCTGCGCACCTCCACTGCATTAATATCCATTTGTGGTAGCTGCGGAGTTCTCCCAAGGTCGGAAAACATTAACCATCTTCCCGTTTAGTCGCAGACAACAAAAAGGGCTTCAAAACTCGCCAGAAAAGCTTTGCACAAAAGGGACTTTGAAGTCAACATGAAGTTTGTAAGGCTGTTTCATCTCAGCTCTTTTCAATATTAATTGTATCCAAAGGCATTTCAGAGGAGATGACTGAGCTATTGAGAAACATTTTAAGACAAGAGGGGCGAGGCCAGGAGTGTCTATGAAGTACTGCCAAAAACTGGTGGGAGTGGAGTGGCTATGATGGCATGTTTGTGTGTGAGTGTAAGAGGAAGGGGTGTAAAAGATGGGAGGGTTCACCTGGGGACATGACTAAAGGAGAAATAACATTTTAAGCACAAAAAATATATACCATGGTATTCACACAACTGCTGCAATTCCTAGCAAGACTTTCCAAAAATATTATTATTCTTTTTATTATTATTATTATTATTATTATTATTATTATTATGATTATTTCTGCTAATACTTCATGTAACTCACATTAGGAGAGGTGTTTGGTTAGGTTGTGAGGTTAAGATTCATTAACAGAAATATATGAGCAGTGACTTCTGTTTCAAGTAATGTTTGAATTTAGAGCAGCACCAAGAGTTTATTAACGCTGGGTGAATGAATGAATGAATGAATGAATGTGTCATTTGAAAGGCCACACCCACATTGACCTAGTTTCTCTCATCTCTGCTGAGCATTTTAAGCTCTTTCAGCTCATTGGTTTTGGTTTTATGGCCTTGCCTTTAATGAATAAGTTTTTATTATATATATATATATATATATATATATATATATATATATATATATATATATATATATATATATATTTATATCATTATTTATGCAGGAGGCATTACTGTATGCTCTGCAAAGCATAGAGGGAGAAAGAAATGCATAGTAATACAGAGAATGTTTCCCTATTGCTTTCTATAATTTATCGTTCATAGCAGGGCTGCTTAATATTAAAAAATGCTGATGAGCCTCTGCAGAGACCTGAGATGTTTAAATATAGACAAGGAAACCGAAACATCAGTGCTGACTGAGAACCCTGGCTGTCCTACATGCCCGTCGACCTGCCTGCACACTGTTTGTGCGTCACCGGAGTCTTACACAAGCTTCTAGCAGCTGTGAGCGCTAACAATAACCATGTTCACTGTTTACGTTGATTATGGAATGTTTACGTTCATCGTGGTCATTTTGGGGAAGTGGCTTTGGAGGGAGGTGTGAAGGGACGGGCTGCCAGCGTTGCCGACTGGCAAGTTTGCAACTTTCGGAGCCAGCGCTGCTAGCTACGTTCGTTTGATGAGACTTGGCAACGCAGGCCTGGATGTTCCAGTTGGACCGTTTTCAGAAACAAGCGTACTATTACTGATGTCTCAAGATTACCAACCCACGCTTTAATAATGCTTGTAAAGTCTCACAAAAAAAACAAAAAAAAACACACAATCACACACTGAGGATGTGATGGAGAAATACATAAAGAAATAGAGATTTGGTGATTTCATCCTGTTGCCACGGTAACCGAGGGAAAGAGATGCAGGTCACACTGACTGGAGGAACAGAACGCACACACATAAGTACATACACACATACATGCATACATTGTTAGCTGACCTCTTGTCAGGAAGGAACAATTAACCGGTCGGGTCAAACTGTACAAAAATAAAGAACTAGGAGTCTTACATAATATAAAACACTTTCTTCTCGACTGGCTGGTGAAATACTTTAATAAATCCCCAAATCATTTTCTCTCTAAAAGTTGCCAATCTCAGTAAAAAGAAAATAAATCCAACGCCTCCAGTCAGCATCCTTCTGCCTCTGCTGCAGTTTCCTCTCAATTTGCCTTCATCGCTCCTCTTTATTTTCCCCTCCTTATTTCCTACTTTAAATCACTTACCATCTCTCCCTGCGGATAAAAGGCACGCACGCACACACACACACACACACACACACACACACACATCAAAAGAGTTTCTGAGTGTGAAATAACCCGGGGTGTTTCTCTTCCTACGTCACATGAAGGGACCATCGGATTAAAACAGACGATCAAGTTGCATCCTGATCCACGAGCTACAGGTGGTTGAGTTTCTGTACAAATGTATGCAAAAACCATGAAACAAGCACCTCTTTTGACACACGCTTGTAGTGAAGTGTGAGCATGTATGCTGCTGGAGGATTTCTGTGCGTAGGAGGACCTCACATGGCATCAGTTGGGAGAGGCAGCGATGATGGCAAAGCAAGAATGACAGAGAGCTTGATGCGAAGCAACAAAAGAGAGAGAAAGATATACAAAGACATCCCAACCTAACCTCCTTTTTCCCCCACAAAACACTTCACTCACCATGAACTGGACGTTGTCAAATCCATTAGCCAGCAGGTGGTTCTCGTACTGGACCAGGCCGATGGAGTCAAGCCACTGGCCCACGGACTGCAGCGGGCAGCGGGGACCTATGAGGGGGTGGAGGGGCAAACGCTTCAGTAAGGAGTAGCCGTCCACGCGGTAGCAGCGGCAGTCCGGCTGAGACAGCTGGCACTGCCACATCATGTTATGGCGGGCAAAGTGGCTGTCAAAGGAGCCCGCCATGCTTCTGAGGAGTCTTTTGGCAAGGCAGCAAGAGTAGGAGAATACAGGGGAGGCGGGTAGAAGGGGGGGGGAAGGTGGAGAAAGGAGGAGGTAAAGGGGGAAGCGGCGGCTAGGCTCGAGGCATGGTGAGGTTGGAGGCGGTCAGCATGCGAGGGTGCAAGCAGGTAAATGTTAGGCTAAGATGTCCAGATGCTGATTCCTCTGAATCCAGCCAGAGAGGAGAGAGGAGCAAGGGGGGTGGAGGCTGAAGTTGTATCCAGAAAACAGCTGTCGTCCTGGGGTTAAATCCTGCCAGAGATGGGTGTTGGATAAGACTGGAGGTATAGATCCGCGAGCGGAAAGGCGACTGACTGTGTGTTTGTTGCATGCAGCGCAGCAGCCGCTTTCTTTTTCAGCTGTTGCGCTCGCTTGGCTGCTCCCTTGAGCGTGTGTGTGCGTGCGAGAGAGTGTGTGTGTGTGTGTGTGTGTGTGTGTGAGAGAGAGAGAGAGAGGAGAAAGAGCGAGGGCTGCCTGCACTGTAGATTTCTCTTTATCAAGTACTCCCACTCTCATCTGTATGCTTCTGCAGCCTCCTCTCTCTCTCTTTCTCTCTCTCTCTCTCTCTCTGTGCACTGCTTTCCTCCCTCATTCCCTCACTCCCTCTCTCTCTCTCTCACTCTCTCTCTCTCTCTCCTCTGTCTACCTCCTGAGTCTCTCTTCTCTCAGGGTGTCGATCGTCACCCTGCCGCTCTCCATATAGCTGGCTCGCTCTGCTGATAATAGCCATCACAACAGCTCCAGCTTCTTTGTCTGCAAGAAGCCGATCTCCCTCCCACACTCACTAACACACACACACACACACACACACACACACCACGCGGAGTGTATGGATGGAGCTGCATCTATATGTGCGGGTTTGTGTGTGTGTGTGTGTGTGTGCAGGTGTGGTGGGGGGCTGGTTTAGCACAAACAGGCTTTCTCCCTGTGGTAACCATGGTAAGCAGAGGCATTGCATTCATAGATGAAAAGAGAGAGGGAGAGGGGAGGGGATCAGGAGGTGGAGGATGGGGGAGTTAACACAGGGAAAAGGGGGGTGAACGCAGTAAACAGAGAGGAGCAGCGGAGGATTCAAGGTGCGCAGGTGAAAAAACTGGTAGGGACGAGGGATTTGATATCATATCAATTAATGGATCATTCTGATGTTTGACCATCATTCCTTTTGAGTTATAATGAATCAAGCTGTGAGTGCTTCCTGTCGACCAATGAGCATCAAGGATCACCTGTCTCTCTAATGTCACTGCAAACTATATGTATAGATATATATCATGCAACAGTTGCATAATGTGTCCAGATCAGTAACGAGTTAACCAAAAAGTACAATTTAAAGGCTTAAAGAGGTGATATTTCCGATGATTCACTGAAAAAAAAATAAGCAGTGATTCAAGGAAGGTCTGAGAAAATGGTTTCTGTTTTTAGATAGAATTTTGTGAAGCATATACTTTACTTCTGTAAATGTTCTCTCTATTGCAGGATATATTGAACGACCCCTTGTGGAGCCTCAGCTGTCTGATAACCCGACTGCTTCTGTCGGGCTTCGTTGTAAAAACGGTGCGTTCCCAGATCTCGGGCAATTACTTTGCTGAGTACAGTGTATCATAACTAATAGTTATGATGGCCAAAACACGCCTCACATTCTCCCGCGTGCATACTTGCGTGTATTTTACCTGAGCGGTCCTCCTTGATGTCCAATCCGCTGCCTATTCCTGCTCCAATAGAGCTCATAATCTTGTCGATCTGGACAAATGAGAGAGAGAGGGAGAACCAGAGTTAGAGAGACGTACGACATGTTCAAGGGAAAGTCATTTTCCCAGTAATAAGGCTAACCCCTATTTCTGGATTCAAGTCTCACATATGATCATTATACCCGGCAGCCGCCTGAATGTCAGTCATTCCCCTGTGAATTGAGGGTGGAAAAAAGACGTGTTGGCAGGAAACTTAAAGACAGAGCCGAGATGAAGGAAGAGGGAGACTGATTGGAGGGAGCTTCAGTGGCTTCATTAGGGCCCGGCTGTCGACCAGTCATCCCTGACCCTGGACCTGCTGCCAAACCTGCACCATCCATCCACCTGTCAGGACTGTTGGCTCACAACAGGTCAGAGGAAACTGGCCTTGTTGCAACTGGCCTGAGACCAGTGTTTAAAGGGTCAGGTCTCATAGAGCTGAATAAACAGGTAGACATTCCTGAATATGGTACTGCACACAAAGCATCGCAGTAATTTGGTGACTCAAATTGTATTACAACAGAACATATGATGCAGGTTGTCATATACCAGAATTACCCTTTAATGAATCCGCCATCGCTGTAGTTTCCCCGATCAAACCCACTGCACCAACATTGCCCTGCGGCTGTTAATTACCATCCAAATAAGCATCAGCGATTTTCAAGGTAAAGCCAGATTAAAGCACACATTTGTAACATACAGAATCTACCTTATTTACGCCTTTAGCACTAATGAGTATGGATATATCTTCACATCACACTGCTGTGGGACGTCCCCTCGGGGCGCTTCTCTTGCTAATAAAGCAACTATTTCCTCAGCATGTGCTGCAAATAGAGCAACTTTGTTATTTTTGCTTGTGAAATCCCCATATCTCACTCCAACAATTTCCCCGAAGCCAATTTATCTCATCCTCCTGCACAACGTAGGAGAGGTCACCTTAATTGCAGGGAATTATGGGAAATTCCATGTGGTAATTCATCACCATCAGCAAGTTAGGAGCTGTGTTGAGGAACTAATGAACATGCAAATGTGGACGGGCACGCACAACTGTACTTTCGCTCACATTAGCATTACTTTAAAAATAGGAAGACGGAATAATGAACTCCTTCTCAGTATCAGGAAAATAAAATGGTGGGAGATTTCTTCATTTTGCATCAGTTTGCAAAGCGCGTGTTGTTTGTGGTGTGATGGATGCCCAGCGAGCGGAAGCTAATGTGTCTGTGACCCAAAGTGTTTATAAAGGGGCAAGATCCAACAGCTAATGGATCACATCTGTGTCAGAGACACTTTGATACCAAAGAGGCTGCAGGCGCAAAGACCAGAACATGCAGAGCCCTCGACCTCCACGCTCCAACCTCGACAACACAAGCCGCATCCTCTCAGATATCTGCTCTTCCCTGCAGCTCCAGCGCTGGTTACAGTCAGAAATCAATGGGAGAGCATGTTTAATTAGAACCAGGGCTCCTTCTGCAGTCTAGAAGCCGAGTTGATGTCGAAGGTTGAGGTGAAAACATGGCGTGCGTCTTACCCACACTCCTCCTATATCTCTATTGGTCCGGAACATGTGGTAATAACTTCTTCTTACCTCTTCCCACTCAGCAGTGAAGGAGGGCGTCCTCTCCAGCCTCCCCCCCGGGCTGGCACCCTCTCCTGGGCTCGGACTTCCAGGACCCTGCCCACGAGATCCAGACCCCCAGCCGTGCTCCTCCTGGACAAAGCAAACACCGACAATTTGTTTCACAAGCGTAATTAAACTACAAACATCGGGATGCAAAAGTCGCAAAAATGTCGGAACACTCAGCGATAAAAATGTGAGATTAACCAAGTTCTTTCAGTGGTCATCAAAGTTTCATCTATAATGAAGCATTTTTCATCAAACAGACTATGTATTTAGCTTATGATTTATTTACAATGGATTTAAGAAGTCTCACAAAATGCGGTGCACAGCATGGAGCACTGTGGCCCAGATAAGGGAGCTCTCCGATTGGTTGCTGTGGTTCCCGTGCCGTTTCTCACGGCGGTCTGCATGATACAGCAAGATGCAAACTATCTCCGCGGTTGCATAATTTATACAACTGAATATTTACAATAAATGCATTTTCCTCTCTTTGCTAACCGAGATCCCGGTGCTGACCTAAACTTTTATTAAAAAGGGAAACTTCGGTTAACTTTTAATAAAAGAGACTCTTATATTATCCGTGGCCTCTTACATAAATGCCTCAGAGTGGAACATCAGATAAGAAAAAAGTTTTAACTCAATTTCTTAATGGGACATGCTGTGAAAGCTGGGCTCTGATTTATAAATGACGCCTGTCTTTGCTCAACGCTTGGACATAGAAAGAGTCTTTTTAGAGGAAAAACTCAAACTAAAGTCGAGACATAATTGCAACAACTGACCTGTATTGGAGACACAGCTACCAGGTTGGAATCAGATTTGGACAGAGACTTGGACAGCTGCAGGTCCAACACGCTGCGGGGCATGGACCTCATCCTCCCCAGGGTGCAAGCCCTCTCCTCGTATCCAGCACCCGCTGAACTGCCTTTGGGGACGCTTCCTGTCTGGATCCCCCGTAACTCTGGAACGTCCCCGTTTTGGCCAGAGGCGTAGGAGGGTGGGTGGCCCAGCGTAGACCAGCCGCAATGTGGATCCACCTGCTCGCAGTTCCTGGGTGGGGCCTGGTCCTGGTTGACCCTAGTGTGGAAGATAGTCCGGTACACCACCTGTGGCTTCTGTGGGTGGTTTTCAGTCCTTTGAGGCGACGACTCGCTCCCCGCCCTGGAGCAGATCTGAGTGGGTCCGCCTCCGATCACGAGGTTGAACTCCGGGGTCTGCACCAGGCTGCTCTGGACTTCCGTAGACGCATATTTTCGGGTTTTGGGGCTGTAAAGATGGTACGGTGTATCGGGGGTTTCACATGCCGGGGAAGATCCATGAAGGAGGCCTGCAAACTCTTCTGGGATGTGGCTCTTCCTGCGGTCCTCAAACAGAGCGTTGGATGTGGAGGAAGAGCAGAGAGGAGGAGAAGGAGGAGGCGGGTCTCGCTGGTACGGCCCGTCGTCTGCAAAGACACACACACACACACAAAATTGACTGATTAGGATTAAAACATAAGACTTTGCATAAAATGGTCCTGTCACAACAACGATGCACACCAATAAATTAACTCTACAAGAAAAACAAAACAGAGTTCAGACATTTACGGTCACTGTGCAAATAAAGCACACAATAATATTTAAAAAGTGCAGCACAAAATGCTTATTACACAGAACAGAGAGAGAGGAAAGCAACGGGGCTACAAAAAAACAAACACAAGCTGCAAAAAGGAAGATAAGAACGAGGTAATACGTCTCGCGTTTCGCTGTTGAAAAGCCGTTTGTTCCTCCAAGGAAAAATAAAAGAACTCCTGACTTGGATTTTACAGCTGTGCTCCTTCACTGTCTGGGTGCAAAGCGGTGTGTTTGGGTGTCTGGACTGCATGTATGCATGAACTCACCGAGGCAGACGTTCTTACACCATTGACTGGGCTTGATTTTTTGAGGGGATGCATTCAGAGGCCCACTCACTGTCTGTGTGCAGCGGGGTGAAAGAGAAGCTGAAAGCCTCTTTGATTCTCTGCATACAAGTGTTGTGTGTGTGTGTGTTTATTTGTGTGTGTTTGCATCTGCAAGCTACACCCAAGGTCACACCAATTGTCTTACGTTTTTTAAAAAGATGTGCTCCCTATGATGCCAGCTGCAAAATAAGGAGGTGCAGTATTTATTCTTATTCCGCCATGATTGTTTATTACACTTCGCCAGAGCAGAGTCGCCACGCTCAAACTCATAATGATAAATCTCCAACTGGATTCGAGACACAGGAATAACATTATGTTCCAGCGAGAGTCCGGTTGTAACTCATCTCTTGGGGGGTACAGCCTTGCTCTTATTTATTTATGGTTTCACAAATAGTCTCTTACCTAGCGTGTCTCAAACCAAATGCCATATTTACGGAGATAGAATTATGAGTAGAGGTGTAAACTAAGCATGGGAGACAGAAAGGCAGGTGGAAGAAACCATACAGAATTAATCACAGGTAGCAACAAAGATGAAGCTAAGATATCTCCTCTAATCATTATTTTTATATTACTTATAAGTGAAATTACCATATAATGTGATAGGAGTCCATTGCCTCCAAACTCTGCAGTTACTCTCACTTTTACGAAGCTTTTCAGCCTCTTTCAGCTTATTGTTTTGGTTCAGTCTCACAGCTCTCACTTCCCAGCATCAAATTATAGATTGCCAATGTTTGCAACTATAGTCAACATAGCAGAGTATTTAGCAGCTAAAGGGACAGAATGTATTGTGTGAGTTGGTGGAGACCAAAACAGAGCTTAAAGTAAAGTGAATATTGGATATAGACTGGCCAAGTGGACGGAAACACAACTTCAAATGAATGCTTACGTTGCTTTATGACCACACTCAACAGTGTCAGCACAACTGATATACTGCCCCCAAGTGGCCCAAGGGAAATAGAATGCATTCAGGTTAAACTACATAATCATGTACACTGTTCCAGACAGCCGTTTACATTAATCCCCATTGTATGTTATCATTTAGCAGAATATCGGTTTTCAAAGTTACATAATCTGCTGAGCCCATTGATGATATGACCAATTTACAAAGTCTGCACTGAATTACCTTGTATAACATTATATCCATGATCGGCCCAAACGCAAACACGTGTCGGAACCGTGCAAGAGACTTCTCGGGATCTGATTGTTATCCAACCACTGCTTGTTGAATTCTACTCCAGCATACATTCTGCATCGTCACTCGTATTCTATAAATAGCCAAAAAAGAAAACGCCGTGTGTCCGGCCCAGATTTGTCTTTCTCTGTTCCCTGTCACTGTGTGTTAAGGTTGTGTATGGGGCCATGTAAACAATCTCACCACTGATACACATCAACACACACACACACACACACACACACACACACACACACACACACACTGTTACAACCACAATCACACTTTAATGAATGGAAACAGTGCCTGTCCACACTCACATAAATGCAGTCTTTAATGAATAATTGCACGTATTGCAGTAATTGCAACACACACACACACACACACACACACACACACACACACACACACACACTGCTCTCAGTTTTTGCTACCACATCATGACTGTCCTCGGCACAACAATTACATAACATGAGCCGAGACAGAAAATGCAAGTCTTCGAACAAGTGACCCGGAAGCTTTTTCTGAGAAACTGTGACTAACTGGAATCACGCACAAGACAGGAGATACTCAAGCTCCTGTCATTGTGGGAGAAGAAAAGTGAGAGATGGTGGAACAACATTAACATCAGTCCTCCAGAGTCATTTCATATGATGGGGAATGTGAATGTTCCATTTCACCGTAACTGTGCCCGTCCTCTGCGTTTAAAGGTACGAAACACCCATTAACGGTGCAGGTGGTGACTCATCATCGAGCACTACAAGGACTGAAATTATCATTATTTTCTACGCAAGAGGAAAGCTCTTTAGTCGTGACTAATAGGCATTTTCTTTTCAGCATTAACAGGACTAAGTGGCTAAAAGATGAGTTGACCTCCGTCTTGAGTCTCTTTTTCGCCGGCATTGACTTCTACAGTTTGACCATCAATCAATAGAGCATCGTTGGAGATAATCAAAGCCATGCAACATTAGGTGGGATGAACACAAACAATTCCTACTTATGACTGCACCATGAAGGCATCAACGAGTCAACATTATATTTTTCATGACATATTTTGTTCTTTCTGTATGAGCTTCTATCAGCCCCGCCTTTATTCACCATTCTCCTCTTTTGTAAAAGAGCAACAGGTGAGCCTGTTGGTCGCTATGGCAACAGAAAGCCCCAACGCTGGCATCCCTCCCTCTCTTTTTTAGGGGTGGCTGAGTGTCTTCCGCCTACAGGAGAGCGAGAGTAAAAGGGTACGTCTGGTAAACACGGCAATCAAATCGGCAGGTGTTTGTGTGTTTACACGGAGGCAGAGCTGATAAGTCTCTAAGTGTGAAAGTAAATGTTTGAGGAAAGGGCAGAAGGAAAGTTTTCTGACTATATATATAGCCCAGAACCTGATTGGCATTCGGATAAGAGTCATCACAAAACAAATAGGCCTAATAATCGAAGTCTTAATATCATTGTTATGTTATATCAATGTTGTAGATCAATCAGTATCTGTATTTGGCATCATCATCACTAAATCAGTAAGTCACATATTAACTGGCCAATGGGATCGTGTGTGACACCAACACTTCCTCAAATTGATTAACTGTAAGAGGCAAAACAGTCAGCTGTGTACACATGAAGCTAAACTATATTGTCTGTGGAGGATGTATTTAGGATCTCACAGGCTGAGGAAAGAAGCTGCTCTAAAGTCTGCTGGTACAACAGCTGATGCTTCTGTATCTCAGGCCAGACGGCAGCGGAGTGGCGTTTATTGGCACCTCTTGTCAGAGATATCAATGACGGGGGTCCGGGGTAGCAGTCGTGGGCGTACAGCGTGAAGAGGAGGGGGCTGAGCACCCAGCCCTGAGGGACTCCAGTGGCCCAGAGTGCCAAGTTAACCAATCAGTAAAGGGGGAGATTGTGTTGTGTATTATAATTTACTGTTTTTGCAGTTAAGATGACATTTATTTTAATTTTTTTTTTTTAATTAACACCTTTTCACAGCAGATATTTTAACTTGTCATAGCAGGAAAACCACAGGTGTAACTAATAGCATTAACAAGGGGCTCTGTTCCATTCAGTAACCCCAGTGATTATCGACAGTAAATCAAAGGATTGGGACATGCAGACCTAAATGGAAAGCGTCATAATTAACATTGTTAGCTAAACAGTATATCAGCATGTCAGGTTGTACCACTGGTGGGATACCATTGCTAATTAAACTTCACAAATAAAAAGCTAAATGTTTTCCCTAAAATTCAATTTCTTTTTTTTTCTCTTGCTCCAGCTGTCTCACTACCAATTTGTTTGAATGATTTGCAGCTGTGAGCAGCTCCTCCATTTCCTTTGTGCATTGCCAGATGATAGTGTCGGCGTATTTAGTGCAAATTACTATTTGCAATAAACGTAATTTGTTACTTTTCCACTGTGAGCCCACTACATACTTAAAAAAAATGCTAGAATGTGTATGAAATACTGCAGTGAGACACAGCTTTGGTATTTAACCGGCTCATATTGGCCTGTAAAGTAAAAGCCACTCGAAAATAACGTTTCTCCATTTCCCCTGATAGTAATCGCTAAAAAGATTTACAAGATTTTAATTTCAGAGTGGCAGATAAGCTATCTCTATTCTAAATGAAGACCTTCATACAGTGTCTAAATCCAGAAATGAGATGAAGAGACTGGAAGAGAATATATATATATCCTTAATTAGAGAAGAGTAAACCCACTTCCCTTTCCCTTCCTTTCACACATACTGTAAGAATCCAGGACATGTTTATTTGCTCGTTAGAAAATGTTTGCCGCAGCGGATTCTTGCCTTCAGGATGGACAGAGAGAAAACAGGAAGAGGGGGGGGGGATTACAGAAAGAGGTAGGGAGTGGGCAACAGAGATGAAAAGCCGAGATAAAGAGGGTGGAGGGCAAAATGAGTTATGAGAGGCAAACTAGCAATACAGCATAACTGCAAAGCTGAAGAAGGCTTGACGAACAGCAGCGAGGCTGAAGGGAAAGCGAGGGGGCGGGCGAGGAGCACGTAACAGTGACTGACAGGCAGAGAGAGAGAGAGAGAGACGCAAGCCAATGGGAGGTCCAGAAAGTGGCTGGAGGAATAAGAGAGTGACAGAATGAATGGTTGAGTGGTGGGAGAGAAATTACTGAGTGGCGATACAGACGTGGAGGTTAAAAGTCAATATGGGAGGGAGAAGGAACGGAGGGGACTGCAGTCAGGCTTGACCTGCTTCAGCAGCGCCATCCAATCCACGCAGCAGCGCAGCAGGCCACCCCGAGGTGGGCTATGAGTGCAAAGTGCGTTGCTTCACTGTCTCCCAGATGTGCTGATCACCCGGATAACGAATGTTTGGGTGCTTTGGATGTTTAAATAAAGCCAAGGTGGCACTCAACACGCCTCATAATGTGTTTCATGTTGCATCTTTTCAGTTTTAGAGCCCGCTGCCGTTTGGGAAAGTGTTTGTTCAGTGTTGATAGTGTTTTATACGGAAGTGGTCGAATTGTTATTTCACCACAGTTGCCCTGAGCAAAATGCTCCATCTGTCCCCGGCAAGAGAATGATGCACTACTGTCTGATCAAAATAAATGATATGTGTCCTTATGCATTTGGGTGTTTTTCTATAACTCCTAAGTCAGGGAATGAACCGAACAGCGAATAAAACTATTCAAAATTCCAACCCTCATGAATCCATGAAAGCAAACACAAGGAAAAAGATGCAACAAAATGTCTCATTGCATCTCCATCCCAAGCAGATGTGGAATTCAAAGTACTGATGGGCTGCTTTGGTTCCACCGCCACTCTTCTGGCTGCCCTGGTATTTTTGGGATTCACTGATAGAGCCTGTCATCTGGCACCAACCTTACGGATAACGAAGACGCCAAAAAGAGCAGCCAGCGAGGTCACCGAAAGTTCACCCTCATGCGTCCCCCCCCCCCCCACCTCCCCTCTTAGGAATAACTTATGCCTCAGCAGGATTTAGAAAAAGATTCTCCATGTGTTAATCTTCAGTCGGCTCCACTACTGCACCGCTGCTTTTACAGGTCTATCTCCAAAGTGGATCAGATGGCTGCTGCTGGAGTCCTCACTAAGACCACAAGGGTGGATCACGAGACTATCGATCCTCATGTGTGTCAAATGATTGATTCCACAACTGCTGGTTTATAAAAGCACTGAAGGGTTTACGGCCAAAACACTTGATATTTTTAAGCACCATCTGGAACAAACGCCCACATATCTTGAGATCTGCATCGACCCTCAACTCTTTCAAATCGAGGCTTAAAACTTTTCTGTTTGTCACTGCGGTTTATCGAGTTAAACAATTCATATCTCACTCAGCAGACTTATAGTTGATTTGTGGCATTCTATTCTCTTCCATTAAAAATGTGTTTCACACTTTTTTTAATCCCCTTTTTTGTTGCAAGGTGTTCCTTGTATATACTTATATATATGTATATTTCTTTTAATGACTTTCTGTCTAAATGCTTCGTTCTTGAAAGGTGCTTCACTGACAAACTTGTCTCGCCTTTATCGTTTACCTCATTTTAGTGATTTATGACGAAAATGAACTGTGAGCCTGTGAATGCAGACGGTCGCACAAACACTATAAATACTACACACACCGTCTATCATACGCTGGGATGATGTCCTCTGTGTGTGTGTGTGTGTGTGTGTGTGTGTGTGTGTGTGTGTAGCATGGGGGGCTGGGAAATGATCCAAACATCTGATAGCACTGTGTTCATCGCTCCGTCTCTTGTGGGGCCACGCTGGCTGTTATTAAAAAACTACAGAGTAATATCTGAGCTGTCAGTCATCCCAGAGATTTAAGACTGAACCCTATTTCCTGAGCGCCTAGATAAATCACTATCAGCTTCTTAAGCCTCAGGCGCTAAGCTAGCGCTATGCTTGCGGACCCACACCAGGACGGTTCTGCGGGACCCAGGTGGGCCGCTATTTAGATTCATGTTGACAGGAAATAATTTAAAGTCTGCATCATAGACTTGAGAAAGGGTGAGAGGCATATAAATGCTGCCTTCAAGTGCTATTAGAAATGTCACAATCATTACCTAAAGGCAATAAAACACACTTAAGTAGAACTGGGGAAAAGGAGCCCTTTTCGGTCCCCATTCAACCCCTAATTAAGGATTTCCTAGTGTTGGACTGCTGTGAAGCTTGGGGTTCGGTGTCTTGCTCAAGGACACTTCGACATGCAGACAGTAGGAGCCGGAGATGGAAGTGCCGACCTTGTGGTTAACTTGAGACCGGCTCTACCCACTGAGCCACAGCCGGCTCGCTGCAAACTGGCGTCAGGTCTGTGACACTAGAGCTAGCATTACGCTAACAGGTGGGACTCCCTGCTGAAAGCATTACTGCATGTCTGATGGCCTGTATGCAACTAAACGCGGCCTGGAGGCGACAGTCTGCACATATTGAATTCACACTTGCGTTCCTGATTCGAGTATGCGGAGTATATTGCCACGGCAACTGGCTCGTCTACCGCGGTAACCCATTTTTCCGACTCTTCTGAAGTCGGGAGTGACGGCCGTCTCTCACTAGCGTCATTGAAATTCCATGTTTGTGAATATGTGAGACAGAGAGGGACAGTGGGTGTGATATGAGGTCGCCACTGAGTAACCGTGTGTGTGTGTGTGTGTGTGTGTGTGTGTGTGTGTGTGTGCGTGGGATGCATGTACACATGTGTTTATAGCGGTAGTATCATCTCAGCAGTGACTGACGTTATGTGTGCAAAACAAATGTATAGAACACGGAAATCATTTTTGCTTATGATATGCTATATTTATGTAATACAGCCAAAGTCATTTTCATCATTGCCATATGCAGCATGACAAACAGATCACAACTTAAGAACAAAGTGCAGTTATATAAAAGCTGCAATTCTGTCCAATCAGCTCCTATATTCTCCTCCTCCGCGATGCTGCTGAATGCGATCAAAGGCAGCTTCTCTCTGCATCTAACTGATTTCTGTTACTTTCCGTTTTGTTATTTTGAACTTTGCCCGTGCATCTGTGTGAGCCTCTTTTGTGTTCAGAGCATCCACACATGACTCACCATCACCTGCTGCCGAGCCAGCGGCTCTGTGAGGCCGTACTTAGACGCAGCGGGCCCTTGAGCTAAATGCTACCATCAGCGTTGCACAACGACAATGCCACCATGCTGAGTTAAGCTTTTAGAATGTGGACCGTGTTCACTGTAATTTAGCATTAGCACA